>NC_050578.1:81966352-81967509 GCF_011100635.1 Trichosurus vulpecula
AGTTTCTTCCATGAGGGGCTCTGCACGATGCCATTCTGTGAATAATGGGACGTAGGGAAGTTCAGAAGAAATGGCATGCCACAGACTAAATAAGAACTCTTGGGAAATACATGCTTCAGGGACAGCAACCTCTCAGTCCTACAACTGTGTTAGCTATGACACAGATGGGGGTGGGAGTGGTCCCAAGAGACAATGCTCATCCAATGGGCTTCTCAATCCATCACTAGCTCAAACAAATAGCAAACCCCAGCTTTTGATATGACTATTTGTCTTATTTGGTGACATGTTATGGGTTGGTGGCTGGGGGTGGGGGACAGGGATGAGACCAGTTGCATATTTTAGAGCGTCCATTAGTTTTAATCCTATATGTGGAAGAATAATTATATATTATTTAAATCCATTTAGTGAATGGTTATCCAAATAAACTACAGGGATGAGATTACAATTTCAAGAAATCATGAATCAGACTATTTCTACAAGGAGAGAAGAGTAACCTTTTGCTCCAGTTTCAAAATTTCACTGTCACTAAATTAATTTTGAAGATTTATTGGAAAGACATGTAAGAGATATTCCTTCCAGACTCCAACTCCTGACTGAGAGGGGTCAAAGACACAAATGAACATGAGGCATATTCTAAGAAATCAGCTATAGAAGCCGTGCACTTCTCTGCAATCAAGCCCACCTTCCAATCCTGTGTTTCATTTATTTATTTGCATATGACAGACTGGACAACTTTTGATTAATAAGTGAGGAATTCTGAACTTCAGAGTTGTTTTATGATTATTGGTCAAATGTACTTTGCCTGATCATGGTTCAGCTAGCAGAAATGAGAATTTCATTATTCTTCATAAGCTGAAGTAATATTTCTCAAGGTTAGTATCCATTTCTGGAATGGGCAGAATATAGAATAGATAATAGATATGTAATAAGAATAAAGAATAGATGTCAGAATTATGGGAAAATGAAAGGAACAAAGTCTGCAGTTGCTATCCAGAGGACAAGTCGGACTGTGGAATGATGGACCAGCTTATCACAACCCTTCTAGCTGAGACACCTAGTGATGAAGCAGCCCAGCTTAGCATTGGAGCTGGCCATCCAGCACAGATGCTACGCTGTGCTACACACTTGGGAAGGACAATTCCCGAGAAAACAAGGGC
>NC_050578.1:82311662-82407739 GCF_011100635.1 Trichosurus vulpecula
TTGCTACTTTAAAAATGTTCCCACAGCCACAGAGTTAAAGTATGGGGAACTCAGGAAACATTATCAAAGCAAAAAGCACATCTAGAAGTCCCTTTTTTCCTAAGCAGCATGCCAGGCAAATGTTCATAAATCAGACTCAGAAACACAGATGGGAGGAATGGAGAGATGTAAGAAGGAGGGAAGGAGTCCACGGCAGGGTGAAGTTCTCCCTTATCCTTAGATATCTCAAAGGAGAGTTATATGTCCAAGTGGAACTTTCCAGGAAGCCATGAGGAATAACACGGATATCAACCTGCTTCTAGGCAGTCCTTAACATCTATGAAGGTCCATCTTTCCTAGGACCAATGATTCTTTACAGAGGTTCTTGACCTAGGGTCCATTAATTGTTTTTAAATATTTTTGACAACTGTATTTTAATAGAATTGGTTTTCTTTGCAATCCTCTGAATTTTTGTTTTGTGCATTGCAAAATCTTCGTCTGAGAAGTGGTCTATAGATTGCACCTGATTATGCAAAGGGCTCATGACACACAAGAGGTTAAGAACCCCTGATCTAGAATAAAACATTATTCCAGACCAACCATGCTAACCCACCACCCCTTCTTCTCAGGCACCTCAACCTTCCATATTCAGGCTGCTGCGGGCACTAACCAACGCCAGTATGGCAGTAATCAAGGCAGAGCTGCCAATAAATAAATAGCCTGTCAGGGGATTCCAACTGCACATGATTAATTTCCATGTAAGATTTTTGTCATTTATGCTGCTTGCTCAATTTTGTTTTGTTGGGCTCGACCTGGAATTTCATTGTCATGGGAGTTTCTGAAAAAGAAATTCTCTTTTCTGATACAGGTTCTCACCTTCTCTATAACTTAGAAACCAGAGGTGCCTGGGACACTAAGAGGTTAAATAATCTGCCTGGCACCATCTAGCCAGTACATGGCAGGAGACAGATTTGAACGCAGGTCTTCCTGACTCTAGACTAGCTCTTTCTCCACTACTCCATGTTGCTTCTCATCACTTAATAAGTTTTTTATTTTAATAGCATCCTATTTTCTCTTTTAACAATTACTTTATTATACACTACTTAAGTCTTGCAGCACCCCTGTCAGGTAAACAGGCATCTACTCATTTTGTAAATAAGCAGAGAGACATAGGCAGACAAAATCACACAGAGAAAAAAAAAGTTTAAAGAAGAACTCCAACGTTAAAGCACCAATTTTATTTGGTCCATAAAGACCAATGTTAGTAATGAGGGCTCCAAGACAGTCAGCAAAACTTCTTCCCTTTTCACTGAGAGATACAAGTCCATCTTTTTTTTCCAACTATGAGCCAGCCCCAATTCCCATTCTTAATCCCCTAGTCAGAGACCCATTTTGCCAACAATGTTGACATCACTCTGGTATCAGTCTCCCTTTGTAACATCTGCTTGTCTACACTGTAACACACAAGAGAGAATATTTATTAGCAAGCATTGCCAAGTACATTTATATAAAGCTAGCAGCTTCTTTGAATTAGTCACTTACTGATGGCTGGTTAATATTATCACACCAACTAATTTTTTTTAAAGGGAGCATGGCTAACACTGGCACCTGCTTCAAAATCAGATTCCCAAAGTCCTCAGTTTAGCATTAGAATGGGCTTTAGAGATCACCTAGGAAATAGTAACATCAAGTGGACCAAAATTCTGACCTCAGAATGAAGTTTTAAATCTATCTCTGTCTCTCTGTCTTTCTCTGTCTCTTCTCTGTCCTTGTCTCTCTCTGTCTCTGTCTCTGTGTGTGTCTCTGTCTCTCTGTCTTTCTCTCTTCCCTCTCTCTTCTCTCTCTGTCTCTCTCTCTGACTCTCCATCTGTATCCCTCTCTCTGTCTCTCTGTCTCTCTCTGTCTCTCTCTGTCTCTCTCTCTGTCTCTCTCTGTCTGTCTCTCTCTCTCTCTCTCTCTCTCTCTCTCTCTCTCTCACACACACACACACACACACACACACACACACACACACACACACCACAAATGACTCTCTAGGGAAAAGCTTTGATTTCTAACTTCAACGCTATCAGCTGAATTGAGTGTGTGGATGTCCAGACATAAACAAATGTATATAGAGATGCCCAAGCCCCCACAGCCAGAACTCACCTTCCACTTCCTCTTCATCACACACATGTTTCAGGAAGGAAGCCCCTCTGTCCAGGACGGCTTCATCCTCCATCCTATAGTAATAAAAAAGAAAAAACGAGTGCTCAGATTTCTCCTGGAGAGATCCACTAGAAGCAGCCCAGCTTCTGGGCAGGTTAATCTGCTGCGCGCTGCCGTTCATATCAGCAGCAGGCCACTCTTCTCTCTTCTCCTACAACTCTGTTGTGGCTTCTTTGGAGGGGTGTTTGGGATTACATCGGCCCCACATAGCTTGAATTCTAGAATTAGCAAGTGGAGGAAGGGTAATCACAGACCAGCAGAGGGTTTCCCCCTCCCCACCCCCAAGCACTCTGGTGTGTTTGCAGAAAACAGACAAGAAACCAGAGAGGAGAGGAAGTTTGGTATGTCTGCAGAGCCGAGTGCTGATCGTTTGAGGAAATCCAGCATCAGCGAACAGCTCTGATGATACCTGCTGCAGAAAATGTATACACTCACACGCCCCCCTATGCACACCCACCCACATGCGGAGAGAGAGAGAGACAGAGAGAGAGAGAAAGACCGTCTAACGCACAGTGGGAGCCTAGCCTTCAGCCAGCCTCTTAATACGAGCAAAACATACGCTTCTGTCAAGTGGCAAGCTTTGAGTCACATGTTGGCCTTACAGAGTTCTGACATCTGAGGATTAATCTGAGAGCCAGCTCTAACAATAGTCAAGCCATCCTAGCGGTCACTCAGACATATCACTCATTCATTCACTTCTTCCCTCTTCTCACTTCAGGGTTTCCCCATGCCGGCCCTTTAACTGTCTTCCACGGGCTATGGGATTCTTTATTTTAGAGCCATATTCTGCAGCTCTCCTGTCATGTTACATAATAGGATCTACTCTGCATTTTCACATGCTAAATAAGACCTCACAAGCCTTCCAAGTCTTGACAGCATTTTTAGGCCGACCGTTGCCAAGCACATTTCTAAGTTTACAGTACGAATTAAGGGTTATTTTCATACCCGGAGCCTCCTTTCTTTAATTGTATAAACTTTAGTAAGGAGAATTCCATGAACTCCATTTATAGTGAAGCTAGGAGAAAAGTCACTCATGAGCTCTGCAGGGGCCAAAGGAGGATTTTATGCTCATCAAATCCGATGTATTGCTCACTATTGTAGATCTATTTTTCATGCTTTAAAAAAAATGACTACTGTTATTCAGAAATTTGTTATAATCAACCCACCAACAAGCTTTATTAATCCCCTACTAAATGACAAGTATTGTGCTAAGCACTGCAAATACAAAGGCCAAATCACTCTACTCCCTGCCCTAGAGAAGTTTACACACTAAAGGAAAAGACATGTAAACAAATAGACACGTAAACAAATACAAGATAATATATGTGGATGTGCAGCATGGGAATATTTCCCTATATTCTATTACTAGAATGCATCCATCCAATCCTCCCTAAGTGGCTCGTCATCAATCACATAGAAACATGGAAAATTCCTCCCCTGAAGTCATGGGACCAGCATCCAAATCCTCAACCTGGGCTATCCTTATTCCTTTTACTACATACAAACCACACACCCAAACTGGACCACTAGCTAGCAACATTGAACAATAAAAGAGTATTGACTCTTAAGTCGGAGGACCTGGGTTCAAATTCTGCCTCCACCACCATCTGTCATGGGCAAATCATTTCACCTCTGTGAGACTTACTTTCCTTAATTGTGAAAGGAGAGTTGGGCTAGACGACTTTGAAGGTCTTAAGCTACAATCCTTTGATACTGGAGTCAGAAGGCCTGGGTTCGAATCCCATCTCTGACACTAATCTTAACATCTCAGATTCCAGTTCCCTCAATGAGTTGGCCTCTGAGGATCCTTCTAGCTCAATGCCTCTATTTGCCTAACCTGACATACCATCACCAGCCTCTGTGTGGTAGGGCAAGCCATCTCCCTGCTTGGACCATAATTCCTCCTCAGGTCCATCTTTCAAAATCCTGATCTTCCCAGAAGGCTTAGCTTACATAATACCTCCTCTGTACCTTCCCTGATCTCCCACACTGAGTTTTCTCTCTTTTGTCAAATTTTCCTAAAATATTTTGACTGGATCTCTCCTCTGGCCACATCATCAAGCATAATACCTTGTATAATACTTATGTATGTACATGCCATATTCTCCCAGCAAAATGAAGATAAACCCCTTGAGAGGTAGGGTTTCATTTGTTCTCATCCAATGTCCACTGCCTAGAACAGTGCCTCACATATAGAAGGCATAGAAGAGAAATACTTATTGAATCAAAATATAAAAGGAGATGACTCCAGTCCAGTCAACATGCAGTGTGGTCCTGCCTTACCAAGGACTTCCACCAGCCCAAAAATCAAAATTCATTGATATTACATTGTTCGTAGACCCAAGTAAGGATGACAACTCAACAATGAAATTATCCTAATAGATGTCCAAAGCACAGAATATCCCTGGTCCTGTTGATTATTCCAAGCAATCTATTTCCATTGTTCCCCTTACTGGATGAGCACAGCAGTTTAACCCACCTTCTTTAGATTAAGACTTAACAAGCATTTATCAAGCAACTACTATGTGCCAGGCACTGTGCTGAGTACTTTATAAATATTGTCTCATTTGATCTTCACAACAGCCCTGAGAGTTAAGTTCTATTAAAACCTTATTTTATAGTGAGCAAACTGAGGCAAACAGAAGTTAAGTACATTGCTTAGGGTCACACAGTAAGTTTCTCAGGCTAGACTTGAACTCAAGTCTTCCTTTTTCCAAATCCAGGGCTCTATCTACTGAACCATCTAACTATTAGCTATTCAATACTAACCAACAAAACCAACATTCCACCTTGGGACACTCCCAGAGCCTCTTCAATTTTCCTCCACAAAATCTAAATTTGTTAGACATTGAGTCTATAATTCACTAAAGCACAGGTTAATTGTTGCATCTGAGTTTTCTCCAATCTTCTATGCAACAGAGGAAGGTAGAGAAAAGATGCGTTACAGGTACAGTTAAGACAAAGCCTAATTCACACATTAAGACTGCAATCCGATGTGGAGAAACCATCATGTCTGGGTTCCTTCTGAACTATCAATTGACAATTATTCCTAGAGCACTCTTTGGCTATTTGATAAATGGTTTCAATTTCCTCTACGACCATATGCAGCAAGGAGTCAGAAATTTACTCTTGGGAAATCAGCTCCTTGTGACTGCTGCAGACGTGGACCCCACATCATACTCTGAGAGCTGCCCCTTCTCTGCAAGAAGAGATAAGATGCCACATTCTGCAAGCATGAGTATTACAGACTAAAAATACAAAACCTGGGCACACACAACATGCATGCTTTCAGTCCACTCCACCATTCATTTTAGACAAGTACCCACGGTCTCCTATACCAAGGGCTTCCTTCACCAATGTGCCATGACTGTCAACTGTTAGGATCCAGAGAGTTTTTCCCACTTTGGTTCTAAAATTCTCTTGGATGTTGTTACAGAACAGCTGGAAACATCTCTTTAGATGGTGCATGTTTTCTCACCTAACTCGATATCTTGTGTAATGTTACCCATACAGCCCTGCAAACATTCCTGAAACATGCCTTTCAAACTGCTTGTGCATTTTGCTGGAAAAGAGAAAGGGAGAGAGAACTCTCCCACTGAAGGGTGTTCATATCACAAGCAAGAGTGAGTTCAGAATAGATTTGGAAGCCTCTCACTGGCATCACGGGGATAAGGGTCATGTTAGTCTATCTTATAAAATTTACACTGAGCCAATATCGGCTTCTTGCATGGACTGTGACAGCAAAAGTTATAGCCCTGCTATATAAATCCACACCCAAAATGGAATTTTTCTTATTCTCTGTTATTCTGGGAGAGAAAACCCATTGGAGTGCAGCACATGTCTAAATTGGCTGCCAAACCTATTGGCTCTTCCCTGGGGCTAGCTTAACATGGAACAGGCTCATCAAAGGGACTCAAGCCCATCACAAGAAAGATTTAGGGAAAGCATGAGCCACTGACCATGGGACCCTTGCTGTATTCTGTCCTCCCAAGAGAGCCTGCCCCTAAAATGTCCTTGCTGACTGCCAACATGCTCCCCAGCTGGTCCACCCGGAGCAAGCAACTGCCAATCAGCCAGTCAGCACGTGGCAGGCTGCCAGCACCCAGGCTACAGAAGTAAGCCTGCCCCAGCACATTACTGTTAAAGGTTGAAGGTCTTTGGGCTCACTAGCCTTTAGACTCTCCTCAGTTACCCTCTCCATTCACCCCTCCCTTCCTGTGGCCCATTTTGAACATTTCATTTACCTTTATTGTAAGTAGTACTTGGTTATGATTTTATACAGCCAACCTTTCCTTCCTTGCCCAGGCATTTAAGAAGAGGATGAACAAGGAAGTAGAACCTTCCACCCAAGGCAATTCCCTATCTAAATCTGAACCTCACTGCCTTTAGCTCACCCAAGAGAGCTATGGAACTTGAGGTACTCAGGGGCAGCTCCAGAAGAGGAAAAAAATGTGCCTTATAACTTAGGGCAGAGGGTCTTAACCTCTTTCATGTGTCTCTGGCCCCTTTTCCTGAAGCCAATGGACCCCTTTTCAAAATATCTTAAAATAAAATTAATAATAATTTCTCTTCATAAATTAAAGTGATATAGCTAATCATTTTAAGACTTATTAATTAAATTTAAAATTCCTAGGATAGTATTGAAATACAGTCATCAAAATACACCTACTCTAGGGCATGACCCTGTGTTCCTCTGTGGAGAGGATTTACTCCCCTCTTTCCACCAATAACTACTCCTTCATAACCATCCCACTTCCTCCCTTACCGTGGCTTACCATCCCCTCCTCCTCCAGGTTAAGTTGGAAGTTACATAAGGATCAAGTTAATAATAGGATTTACTAATTCTCCTCCCTCCCAAAAAAAATCATCAAGGTTATGGTGTACAGGGTACAGAATGACTTTCTCTTTTCAACACACTGAGTCCACAGCTGACAACATTGATGATTTTCTAAGTCATTTTTATGGTATAAAGTTTATTAGTTAACAATTTCTTTAAACTCCACTTGTTTTAACAGGACCTTTCAGTCTCTTTACAAGCTTCACGGAGCCTCATAATCTCTCATTTTACAACTGCCATCCTAGGCAGAGCAAATGTTTAAACTGATCTTGCTACACGTGCTCTTTCACACTGAGTAAAAAGAAAGGCTCATAGGGACGGAAGGGCATAAGAACAGATAGCCCACAGCAAGTGAAAGAATGTGCCTTCTAACTCCAAGGCTAACTCTTTTCCCATTGGGCCATGTATTGTGGGCATGAGTCCTTTATTTTACATAAGTGGTACCAATCTCTCTCAGAACTCAGATCCTAACTGCCTCTACTAATTTATCTGGAGACTTCTCAGGAGGAAAAAAAATCACCAGTTGCAATAGTCTGCTACAGCAAGGTCACCAACATATACGATCACATGTAACCCAGAAATCAGCTCTGCCACATAAAATTGGGCACACAAACACACCCACCGTTTCCCAAAGTTCCCTCTTCTCTATTACTTCTAATCATTTCTAGAAGCTGGGGAATCACTTATATTATTAGAATAAGCATACAAGTATCATAGTTCCTTTTAAGCTAAAAAAATTATAAAGTCTTTTCTTTGAAATAAGCTATTTTTAGTTTATTTCACTTTTAAAAAAAATCAGCTTGCAAGAACAATATTAATTCTTAACCTGAAGTTAGGGAAACTTATCAGGGCTTAAGTTTGCTGCCACCTTTTGGTGGTATATTGTCATTGTAGGCAACCAATGAAAATAGTTCAATAACCTAAAATTCAAAAAGCTCCATTTCTGTCTGTATGTATGTGCGTTGTGTTGTGTTATGTTATGTATGCTTAGGGGATTGGAGGGGAGAGTACTTCTTCTGAGGAGTCAGCCCACTGCTGGTTCTGTAGACATGAGATATAGCAGGAGTTTAGTGACAAGGACACCTAAAATTTGACACGTTTCTGGAAAGAAATGATTATTCTCCAAACTGGGGAAGAAGGTAAAATCTGCAATGGTGAAGAAGCTACTAATCATAAATCACAATAGATAAACAACTCACAGAATATCTCCTTCAAGTTCAGGAACTCACTTAAGAAACCTGTATATTGGCATAAATTCAGAGCAGAAAAGCAATATGGTAAGCCAACCGATCAGTCTACCAAGAAGCACTGATTAAGCACCCACCAAGTGCTCAGCACTGTGCTAAGCCAAAAGGAAATAAGGGTGAAGGAAGGTAATAATTTTAAGAAGATAAGATCTCTTAAAAAGACACACCAAAGACACATAGACTACACTGAAGCTTCGTTCCTATATCTCATGAGTAATTTCTTTAAAAAGCAGGTGGAGGGGCAACTAGGTGGCACAGTGAGTAGAGCACTGGCCCTGGAGTCAGGAGGACCTGAGTTCAAATCCAGCCTCAGACACTTGACACACTTACTAGCTGTGTAACCTTGGGCAAGTCACTTAACCCCAATTGCCCTGCCTTCCCCCCTCAAAAAAAGAAAGGAAGAAGGAAGGAAGGAAGAGTCATTTCTAATTACCTATCAGTGCACAGACCACTAGCGTGGAAACAAATTTGACTCAAAGTTAGTAAATTTGAAGAAAGAATAAAAATGAGGCTTATTTAAAGAAGACATCAATATTTTAAAATGAGAAATGGATAAAAGAACAGACATTAAACTAGGACTATTTAACAGATTGAAATAAGTAAATCAAAAAAGCCTAGAAACTTCCTTAGCCTTCAAACACTTATGAACAGAAATGGTGAGGGATAGCCTAAGCAAAGTCAAAAATGTCCATAGCTAATCACCCATTATTTGCCAGAAAGATCATTGAAATACCTTCACTAGAGTTTTTCAGCCAATAATAAGTATCGAGCTAACAGAGATAATTTGGATGCATACTTGAAAATAGAACACTGAACCAAACAAACTTGGGGAGAGCTCTGATAAATCTCTTATTCTTGAGTTCATAGAAATGATAAAGCTATATATATCACACTGTGACTTCCCTAACAGAATTGTGGTATTATTATCATAATTCACATTTCTATTGTGTTTCAAGGTTTACCAAGCACCTGCTTATAAGCAATCACATGAGGAAAGCATGGTACTATTATCTTCATTTTTAATAATGTGAGGGAAGTTAAGAGACTTGTTCAGGGTCAAAAAATGAGTATTAGAATTAGAATTTGAACCCAGGTCTTTTGACTCTAAGTTTACTATACTTGACATGTTTTATGCCATAAATCTCACATTCCCTAATGAGAGATTTGGGACTTAGCTTTATTGCAAACTGTTGCTAACCAATAGTTAAAAAGGCATGGTTTCTTAAATACCAGAAGAAAATCAGCTTTTGCAAAGAAAAGTCTTAGAGGAAAGTTTACATCTCTTTTCCTCCCATCCCCAGTCTCTTCACCTAGATGGACCACTTAGCCTACTAGTAAAAATCAAATTGGAAAGACAAAGAAGAGTCCAAAGCTATGTGAATCAAGCAGTCTTTGCTACCTTCCAACCTTACTAGCAGGAGAGCAACAACAATAAGTATTTGTTAAGTATCTGCTACATGCCAGATACTGTACTAGGCATCAGAGATACAAAGATAAAAAATGAAATAATCCCTGTCTTCAAGGAGCTTATATTCTATTGAGGAAAACCACATGTACAAAGATAAGTATTTTAAATGTATATACCAAGTAAGAACTAAGCAATTTCCAGGAAGGATCAATAGCAGAAGGAGAGACGAGGAAAGGCTTCATGTAGGAGATTGAGGTAAGCTTCAAAGCAAGCTAGAGATTCTATGAATTAATGGGTTTGCATAGAAAACAGTCCAAGCAAAAGCATAGAGGTGGGAAATGCAATATTATGGCTAAGGAACAGCAAACGGGCCACTTTGGCTGGAATAAAGAACATGACAAGGAGAGTAGCATTAAATAAATCTGGAAAAGTAGGTGGGAACCAGACTATGGAGAATTTTAAATGTCAGATGGAGAAATTTATTCTAGAAGGAAAAGGAAGCCTCTGAAGATTTTTAAGCAAGAAAGTGATAAGGTCAGGTCTGTGTTTCAAGAATATGAATTTGTGGTTGTGGCTGTTCAGTCATCTTTAGTTACAGATGACTTTAATACCCTATTTTGGGTTTTTTATTGGCAAAGATACTGGAGTGGCTTGCCATTTCTTTCTCCAGCTCATTTTACAGATGAGGAAACTGAGGCAAGCAGAGTTAAGTGACTTATCCAGGGTCATACAGCTAGTAAGTGTCTGAGGATGGATTTGAACTCAGGTCTTCCTGACTCCAGGATGGGCACTCTATCCTTAGCTGCCCCTTCCAATTTGATACCATTCATCATTCTAATGCCTCTAGGTTAAGTTTATGCTTTGCCGCTGGGCTATGTTAAAATGCATGCAGTTACCTAGGAAAGATGGATGGGAAGCACTTTGTTGTGGCAAGTAAGTCTCTTAAAGCCATAGCATGACAAAGCTCTTCATCTTGGCTTTCTAGGCAAGGCAGAGAAAGAGAAGCCCAACCAGTTCTTCACTCAAAAGATTCTGCTTCATCAATCACCTTTCAGCCTCTTCTTAAAAAATAGTTTACAGCAAAATAGTTCAGGTTGGCTCTCTGGGAACTGCAGACAAGCCCCATTCAACTCTCTTCAATGCACTTTTCAATGACCTCTCATCAGGTTAAGCTTCTTCTCACAGAAAAGCAGAAGCAAAGCCCATCTTTTACCCCTGGTGTTTTCCTCCTCTCAAACCAAAGGAAGCAGGCATAAGCAATAGCACAAACTGCAGCAAGGTTCAGCTCTCTTCCAATCATCAGGTTCCAAGCACAACTTTCCTGTCAGTTGACTCTCCCACTAAAGTTTGGGATGATTTCTTAACTGCCCTTGCTGTCCTCTTACCATCTCTCTGGCTGGCTTCTTAATCCTTGTGGTTTCTCAAATCAGAGCCTCCCAGTTGTCAGTGACTCATTCATCTTTTTCTTATGAGGTAAAATTCATGAAATCCATTTTTTAGTCACTTATGAAACCAACAGTTTTTATTTAATCTTATTTTAGCTTCCAAACAGTTATTTGATTTACTACCTTATTTTAACCCCTCAGATAAAAAAAATAAACAAATAAAAGTCACATGTGGTTCAGAAAACACAATGCCTTGCAGCCCAAGTCATTTTCTTGCCCTCAGATAGGCCCTCCAATCTGAGGAGGCAAGCCTCTATCCAGTCCTCCTAACAATCTCTGGATCTCCTCACATTCTGACAGAAAAAAATTTCTTTATATCATATTTCATACACAAAAGTTCTTTTTCTGCTCTTTCAGCAACAAATGTGCTTACATATAAAAGTAGCAGTACCTTGCAGGTTCAATTATCATCTTTATACAGATGACACCCAGACCCAGCCCTTGTTACACACCTGAACTTCAATCCCAGTTCTAACTGGATATCCTGTAGGCACATCAAGCTCAATACATCCAAAAGAGAAATCATTATCTTTCTCAACAAATTTACCCCTCTTCTGAACTTTTTTTATGCTAGGAGCACCACCATCCTTCCCATCCTTCAGGTTTGAACCTTCGATGTCATTCTCAATGCCACTCTCTCATTCTCTCCACCTGTCTAATAAGTTGCCAATCTCATCATTCCTAATTCTCTTCTGTAGAATTTTAACATTTCCAGAACTCTTTTCATATGAACAGTGTAAAGGCAATAGGTGAATGGGAAGATCTTTCCCACCCATTCACTGGGTTTCGGGGGCAGGGCTCTCAGGGTCCTGGGGGGAGTGGCTAGGACTGGAGCCAATGGTAGGTGCCTGAGTTCTGGTCCATGTGGTGACATGAAGCCTGTGGTGGGAGGAGCTTGCTGAACGGTTGGAGCAGAGCTAAGAGACAACTGGTGGGGCAGTTGGTGAGAGCAGTTAAGAGCTGAAGGAGAGAGGAAGCAGTCAGCTACCTGAAACACAGCTTGGAGATTGCAGCGGAAGTGGTGGCAATAGCAGCAGGCACTACAAAGCAGGATTGACCCTAGTGGAGACCAGAGAGTGCTGAGCAGGAGCTTGAGGCCAGTGGGTGGTCTTCTTGCTGGAGGGCCCTGGCATGGGGGGGGGGGGGCGGAGCACCAGTATGGCTTGGCTTGCTGCCATAATGTTTTTCTGTGGCCTCCTGGTCACTATTGTGAGATGGGCATACTGGTTTTGGAAGGTTCTTGCCAGGATGTTTAATTGGGGCACTGGTCCGTGGGTCTGTTACTTTTGAGTTTCAATAAATGCTTTAACTCCTCTGCTTTCTACTTAGATAATTCCTTATATCCTGTGATTCTGGACCATTCAGGCATATTCATGGTTATCTTTGAAGTCATGAATTCTGCCCTAATGATATAACAGAGAGAAAGAGGATAAAGAGCACTTCTTTCCAAAAAGAACTGTTTTAACTATTATCTTGTGAAGAAACATGAAAAAAGATTCTTGAGAAGACACTTTAATTGGTGTCTTAAGAGAACTAAATGGAGTACTGTGTTTCCAGAAGTGAGAGCTCAGCAAGTGTAGTGATTATTAAAGATGACTTTGCCTGTGATCTTTCTCAGAGCTGATACACTGTACATAACTATGTCTTTGTTCTGTTGCACAGTTAGTAACCTTGATGGTTGTTTAACCCTATAATATTAGTTAGTGGGAGGAAGACAGAGAGAGACAGAGAGAAAGAGAGACAGAGAAAAGAGACAGAGAGAGATAAAAACATAAGGGGGCATCTCAGAGAAAATTGATTAATTAATGAGAGCTGCTGTAATTCTAGTATTTAATGTGGAAATATTGGAACATGCCTCCTTGATTACCTTAGGACCCAAAATGAAATGAATAAGGAAAATGGATCAGTAACAGGTAGAGAGAGAAGTGATTAGCCTACATAGACTACCCATGAAGGTGTCAACCCTAAGCTCTTGCTATACCTACAAATGCACATGTTATCTCCCCTGGAGAGCCTATAAGCTCTCTGAAGACAAGAATTTTTCATTTCTGTCTTTGCATTGCCAGTGCTGAGGCCAGAATACAGCTGGAGCCTAATAAGTGCTTGATGCTTGCTGACTGACTGTTTGGATAATCCTAGAAAGAGCTTTATAACCATAAAGCTTAGCAGGTACTCTTGTGATTTTTAAAATTTTTATTCAGAATTTACAAGCTCAGGAAAGGTTTTGAGTAGGACATAAACAAACTTTAGCACATTGCATTGGATTAAGCACCTTCTTGAGTTATCTAATTACTCAAAGTATCATTATTTAGTTGCTTTAAAAATTATCCAAGCCCAAGTATCTGCTTTTCCTGATCCTTCACACCTACCTTTGTCTGTTCCAATATTCACTAGGGCAGCTCCACAGGAAAGCAAACAAGTCAAGTGGCGAAAGAAAATCAAACCCTTCAGTTTAGTTTTCATGGGGAGACTTTAATCTGTAGACTTGAATGATGTGGGTGGACCATCTGTAGAGTTGTCATTTGGTCAATACATAACCATCTCTGCAAAGCTTTGGAGGTAGGAAATGGCATGTCCTGTACAGGGAAGTGAACAAACAACCTTCCCTGAAATTAGGACAGCATGAAGGGGAGTCATGTGAAAGAAGATTGGAAAGTTAGATGGGAACCAGAATGTGGAAGGCTTGGGTTGCTCTAAACTCTATTTAATATAGAATGAGTGATTTCCCATTCAAGGGGTTTTGAAAGTACACCGTGATTCAGACTAACTGAACTACCAGGTCATGGAGACTTGAAACAGCTGTATCTTCATTTGTACAGTTATGCTTTTCACATTGTAAGGGATGGGGCGCAGCACCCCCACAATCTGGAAAATCTGCATAAATTTTTTTTGCCCCTCGTTTTATACTAGAGAAGAAGTCTGGATTTTTTTTCTTTTTCTTCTATTGGGGTATTTACAGTATCTTATTATAAAATTTGAGTTGATTTATACAAAACTTTACATATATTTTATGCATTTCTGAGTGTCTAAACTTTTTCTGTGTCATCTACCAGCCTTCATGTGTCTGCAGCTTCTGCAAAACTACCAAAACATTCCTGTTTAATTTATTATGCCAACCCATGATATATGAAAACCATGATGGGGGAAGTCATGATGTGGAACAGATAACTGTATATTGTTTTCTTTGGATCATAATATGGAAAAAATTTCACACCTCCACAGGTAAAATGGACTTCACTGTAACATGTATGAATTGAATACTCTGTTGTTAAATAACCATGTTAACTAGGTTTGGTTGTAGTATCACACTTTCTGATCTTTCTGACAAAACAAAGGACACGAGCCATCACTGGCCAGTCCGAGAGGTATCATCCCAAAGCTGACAGGCTCTTCCACCATCATTTACACATAGATGGATGGCTATGGGTTGTGACAGGGGCTGGAAAGGTGGTTTGAGTTAGAAAGTGGAGGTCCACATTTCTGATTCATAAATCACCTTTTAGATGACCTAAGTTCAAATTCCACCTTAGACACTGACTAGCCTTGGGACCCCAGGCAAATCACTTCCTCCTTCACCTACCTCCCAGGGTTGATATGAGGATGAAATGAGACAATGTACACAAAGTACTTTTCAAACTTTAAAATCCTATATAAATGCTAGCTATTAGTACATCACATGAAGAGTCTCTTGTTGCTTCTGTCTTTAGAGTAGGAATTCTTAACCACTTTTGTGTCCTGGACCATTGGGAAGTTGTATCAGTAATTAAGGTGGGACTTTCTTTTACTATTTTCTCTTTTAGCACTTATTTAATCAAGGGCCCTTGAAAAGTCTGGCCTTTGTTTCTTTGATTGGATCAGGAGTCTTTGATGACTTGCTTGCCTCAAGGGAAAGCCTAGTTTACATGGGTTTGAGTCACATGTTTCTGACGCCAGAAGCTTTTAGGCCATGTGGGTTTGAGTCTCATGTTTGTGACGCTATTAGGTCATGTGGGTCTGAGTCGCACATTATTATTCCCTTTGACTCTGAACAAGATATATAAACCCAGAGGTTGGCATTTTTCCTTTGGGGCTCTCACTCACTGGAAGAGTGGCATGTGACTTGAAGAGACTCTGGGCAGCTGCTATTAAGAGCCCCCTGCTTGTAAACCCCAGTGTTGTGACTTTGTTAGACCCATTGGTTCTTTGGTAACTATGAATTGTGATTTGAGTCAGACAAGGTCTGTCTGTTGATGTTTGTAATTTGTTTGTATTTGTTTCGAAGTTCAGGTTGCGGCCTTTTCCTCCTGAACTAAGTGAATGATATTTCTATGTTAGATTAAAGTGAGATTGTTAACCCCTTAACATTGCTTTCCTTAGTAAAGCAAATCAAAAGAACCTGTGTTAGCGGCCTTCTGTGTGCTGGTTGTTGTTGGTCTTACACAGCCACAGTAGCTGCTAGCCCAGTTGCTGCTACAGAAGTCTGGTGAAGCCTATAGAATATTTCAGAGAATGATGTTTTTTTTTAAAAAAAAATGCATAAAATCAAATACAGAGGATTGTAAAGGAAGCCTCTTTTACTGAAAAACAGCAATGATAATATTAAAAAGCAAGTTCAAAGACCCCAGGTGAAGAGTCCCGGCTTTAGAAGCCTTTGTTGTTGTTCGGTCATTTCAGTCATGTCTGATACTTTGTGACCTCGTCTGGGGTCTTTTTGGCAAAGATACTGGAGTCATTTGCCATTTCCTTCTCCAGCTCATTTTACAGATGAGGAAACTGAGGCAAACACGGATAAGTGATTTGCCGGGGTCACACAACTAGTGTTGGAGGCTGGATTTGAACTCAGGAAGATGGGTCCAGGCCCAATACTCTACCTGCTATGCCCCCTACAGGCATTGCTATAGATAAGTATCTGTTCAAGGTGACACATTTAGTTAACAGCAGAGCTGGCTTTAGGATGCAGACTCCTAACTCCCAGACCAGAGATCTTTCTGTTATACAACACAGAAACCAAGTGAATTAGGCCTCATGGGGGGCAGGGGTGGGGAGGTGGCAGAGGAGGAGACCAAGAAGCAGGCAAAGTAAGATTTGCTAGAGCAATTTCTGTTCATTTTTGACTCAACAGCTGACAAAAACCACATTCAATAAGAAAGTAGGTATACTTCACCTTAAGCAAACAGCCAATGACCATCTGGATTTACAAAGCAGAGAATCTAGGGAATGGTTGTTCACTATGCAAAGGCTCCATTGTTTTTGCAAAAAGAACTTTCACCATAGGGTTCTCCAAAATAGCAAACCTGCAATCTCACAGACCCCCCTGGACGAGACCTTCAAGATCATATAGGCTTTTTATAATTTCCTTTATGGATGTAGATATTGGAGATATTTTTATAGGTGGAGAATTTGAGGTGCAGAGAGATGGCACCATGTTGAAAGATAAAATCAGAACAGGGACAGAACCTAGATCTCCTGCTGTCTTCCTAGAAACTTAAAATAGGATTCAACCTAATGCCTAACAGCCAACACTTAATATAGTGCTTACTATATGCTAGGCACTGTGCTAAATGCTTTACAATTATTGTCTTATTTGATCCTCACAACAAGCCTGGGAAGTAGGTGCTAGCATCATGACCATTTTACAGATGAGGAAACTGAGGCAGGCAGAAGTTAAGTGACTTTCCCAAGGTCAAGCAGCTAGGAAATACCTGAGACTGGATATGAACTGAGGTTTTCCTGACTCCAGACTCAGCAGTCTGTACACTTTTTTGGTTGTGCAATCATTTCAGTCATGTCTGACTTTCCATGACCCCATTTGGGGTCTTCTTGGCAGAGATACTGAAACGGTTTGCCATTTCCTTCTCCAGCTCATTTTACAGATGAGGGAATTGAGACAAACAGGGTGAAGTGACTTGCCCAGGGTCACACAGCTAGTAAGTGCCTGAGGCTGGATTTGAACTCGAGAAGATGAGTCTTTCTGAGTTCAGGCTGGCACTCTATGCACTGCACCACCTAGGTAATTATTAAATTATCACTCTGCAAACCTTAAAGCATGGTATGGGTGTTTAATAAATATTTGTTCCCTTCCCCCATTCCCTTGACTAAACAGAGCACCAGACCTGCAGTCTGGAAGACTTGGGCTCAAATCCAGCCTTCCTAGGTCTCACTAGTTGATCCTGGGCAAGTCACTTAACCTCAGTCTGCTTCCATTTCTGCATCTGCAAAATGAGGGTGATGATAGTACCTACCTCCTAGGGGCATTGTAAGGATCAAATGAAATAGAGATCACCTTGCAAACCTTAAAGCATTATATAAATGCCCACTATTATTATCCTTAGTCTCCAAGGCCAAGCCTAGAGAAATTCTTGAAAACAAGATTGATTTTCCATTCCCTTCTACCCCCTTAATGCACCAAATGAAAAATTACCAAAGATTTTACTTTAATTGATTTTTTAGGGAAATGCTCATGAAGAATAGACCTCTGGGTATGTAGTTTGTCATTTCCCAGATTTTCACTGGGCTCCCTAAAGTCAGGATTTTCCTAGGGTTTGGGGGAAATGGTTACCTCAAGGAGAACCCACCCTTAACAAGCAGCTTGGCAGAAGACATGGATTAGAAAGTAGAGAGTGGAAAGGAGAGGAAAAAGGGGAAAGGAGAGGAGGTTGTGACAGAATGAGGAAGATGGGTTTTCTCCCCTCTTTTTGTTTTATTTATACATTTGGGTTTTTTTATACTACTAACATTTCCCAGTATCCCTATCTCCACTAAACCCTTCCCTGTCGCAAAGAAAAACAATTCAACCAAGCCAATTAGCACAGGGACTGTATTTGATGTTGTATGCAACATTTGGCACCTATAGATTCCCCCCACCCCACCCCACCCCAGAAAGGAGGCAAGTTTCATCATCTCTCCACTGAAACCAACATGAGTCATTGTTTTTCATGTGAGTTCAGCTGATTTGGGGGGTTGTTTTCCCTCACTTTCTTGTAGTCCTTTTGGTTACTCTTCTCCTGGTTCTGCTATCTTCACTCTGCATAGGTTCAATCAGGTCTTCCTGGGGTTTCTCTTAATTCATCAGATTTGTCATCAGCAATAGATAGTTATATTGATAAGCCGCATCTTGTTCAGGTCTTCCCTAGTGGATGGGTCCTTACTTACTTTCCAGTTATTTTCCTAACCACAAAATATTCTACTATGAATGTTTTGGTACATGGGAGAATTTACTGTTTTCTTCCTTTTCTTACTCAAATACAATTGTTTTGACCAAAGGAACCAAGGATCTCCCCTAATTGCCAAACCAATGGTCCTTTCTCAGTTTTTATCTTTGTTGACTGATCTGATCCATGGGATGTTGTTGGTCACCTTCTATGCCTGGACATTCTCTCTTCTCAATATTTTTATGGTACTGATCTCTCTTGATTCTCTACTACTAGGTATAACTGCTCCTTTTCAGCTGGTCAGTCATTCAATAAGTATTTATTAAGCACTTACGATGTATGCTGCTAAGCACTGGAAATACAAAAAAGGGTGATGGGGGAGACAGACCCTCATCTCAAGGAGCTCATAGTCAAATGCAGGCTGTGCAAACATGTATATACAAACATGTACATATGTACAAACAGGTATATACAGGGTAAAATGGATTTAATCAACAGAAAGAAAGTACTAAGATTTAAAAGTACCAGGAAAGGCTTCTTGCTGAAGCAAAGTCCTTCAACTGAGACTTGAATGAAGCCAGAGAAAGCAGGAGACAGAGACTAGAAGAGAACATTCCAGGCACAGGAGATGAGTGAAAATACCCAGAGTTGATAGATGAAGTGTCTTGTGCAAGAAACAGAAAAAAAGGGTAATGTCACTGAATCAGAGAATAAATGGAAAGAAGTAAAGTATAAGAGACCAGGTGGTAAAGGGCTTCAAATGCCAAACTGAGGAGTTAGTACTTGATCCTGGAGGCAATAGGTGATTACAGGAATTTACCAAGGTAACACGGTCATACCTGAGTTTTAGCAACATCACTTTGATGGCTGAATGAAGGATGAACTGGAAGGGGCAGAGAGACCAACCAAAAGCCTACTGCAATAGTCCAGGCATGAGATGATGTAGGACTGCACCAGGGTGGTGGCAAAAGAGAGAAGAATAGCATATACAAGGGATGTTGGGAGGTAGAACCAATAGGACTTGGCAACAGATTGAATGTGGTGAGGGAAGAGAGAGGGAGAAGTTGAGGATGACACCTAGGTTTTAAGCCTGGGTGACTGGGAGGATGATGGTACCCTCCTTAGTAGTATGGAAGTTGGGGGAAAGGGAGGACTTGAGAGAGGGGTAAGACAACAAGTTCAGTTTTAAAATGATAAGTGTAAGATGTCCACAGGACATCTTGTTTGAGGTATCCAATAGGCAACTGGAGATGTGAGACCAGAGGCTGGGAGAGAGGTTAGGGATGGATATGTAGATTTAAGAATTATCCACATAGAAACGACAATGGAGTCCACGGGAAATAATAAGACCAACAAACAAAAGTGTATAGAGAAGAGAAGAGAACACAGAGCAGAACACAGGGGCTAACAGGTACAAACTGGATGAAGATCCAGCAAAGGAAACTGAGAAGGAACAGTCAAAGAACTAGGAGAACCAGGAGAGAACAGCATCATGAAAAACCTAGAGGGGGAAAGTATCAAGGAGAAGAGGGTGATTGACAGTGTCAAAGGATGCAGCAAAGTCTTGGCTATCTCTGCCACATCCTTAGCCACATCATGTTCCCTGACTGTGAATCTATCCCAAGGTTCTATCCTGGAGCTAGTTTTCATCTCTCTCCATGTTCTGCTTCAATAATCTCATCTAAGGGAATTGTGGGTATATGGAAGCATCTTAGGACCTACAGGAGTTCAGGTTCTTCCACAAACCCTTTCAATAAAGCTCTTAAAATGCATCAGGATGAACAATGATGAAGAAAACCAATTAGCTGTCATCTCTTCCATCCAGCCCAGGATTGCACTAAAAAACTGCCAGAATTCTGAGGAAGCATGGATCTAAGGCAAACTAGTAGGTAGAAGGCAAAACAGCCCAATCCCATGTCAGGAGACAGAGACAGACCAGTGTCCAAGCCCAGGCCAAGGCAACCCAGCATCAAGGCAGTCTGGGCTCAGCCCACAGCAGGAGACAAGGCCACACAATTCTTGCAGAATTTAGGGTGTAGTCTTACGCACCAAACTCAAGCCCAAGCATTGAGCTTGACTGAAGTGCAAGCCCCAAATCCAGAAACTAATGCTGGAGATATGAGTAAACAGAAGGAAATGCTGAACACAATGAGGAATACCTAGGACTAAGAGAAGGCCAAGGGGTAAGCCCAGAATTGGAGAATAACTTTAAAAGTATAAGGAGAAAGTCCAAAAAAAGAACATCTTAGCTACATGGATCCTAAGAGTACATAGAAAAAATGAAAGAAGAGATACAAAATAAAATAAAATGAAAACAAAAACAAGCAGAATCAAAACTTTGGAACAGATAGTGGTAAGCTTTAATCAAGAATTAAAGTCCCTGGAAATTAGAATGGACAAAACAGAAAACAATGGTGCCATCAGATCAGAAATATAAAAGCAAGTCAAAAGATGGGGGAGGGGAAATATAAGGTATATATGATCAAAAACAACTAACCAAGAGAACAAGTCAAGAAGAGGTCATTTAAAAATCATTGAACTACATAAAAAGTATGACCAAAATTATTTCATCTGCTCCAATAAGTCCAGCTGACACTTCTATGAAGATGGCTTCAAGCTTGCTATATCGAGACCTCCAATACTACGTCATCAACTGCCTGTTAGACATTCTGAATCGGATGTGTCATAGGCATCACTAACACAACAAGTGAAAAATAACATTACCTCACCCCAGGCCCCAAATCCTCTATTCCTCCCATCTTCCTTATTTCCGACAATGGTACCACCATCTTTCCAATTACCCAGTTTCTCAAACTTACCTCTTCATTCTGCCTCACCATCATCCCCAATCCAATTAGCTGCAAAGCACTGTCAATTCTGCCTCCAAAACACTTCTGTACTCTTCTCTTTATTCATACCACAACCATCCTGCATCAGGTACTTTGATCACCTCTTGCCTGGACTATTGCAATAGCCTCTGAACCAGTATTCTTGCTTAACCCTCTAATCCTCCCCAACCACTCCTCCACACAACTGCCAAAGGGATCTTCCTAAAGCACATTGCTTCCAAGCTCAACTCATGGGCCACCTCCTTCCTACAAGAGGCTTATTCCTTCCTCCAAATCCTAACTGCTACCGTTCCTTACCAAAATTACACTGCATTTACATTGCATATACTTTGTAATTCCAAATGGGATTCTAGATTCAGTGCTCCATCCAGAGGGCATTAGGGCTTCTGTCTTCCAAAAGCCTCTCTACCACTATTTCTCTCATTTATGATCTTTGCTAATTTTCTGGTGAGACAAATCCTCAGAGTTGGTTTAATCTCCATTTCTTATTACTAGTAGCATTTTTTCATATGGTCATTGATGGTTTGCAATTGAGGGGAAGTTTCCAGGAAACTTTCCGGGAAGTTTCCAACCCCTGGAAAATTTTCCAGAAAGTCTATATTTGGGAAGTCAGGGTAGAAGCTAAGACAGTCACCCTGGAAATTTTAGCTACATCAAGATCTAAAATATCCATTTCAATAATCTGGCATGATGGTTTCTAGATAAACAGAGAGAATCATGTTATTCTACCCCCATAAGGGAGATAACATAAATAAATTATTCAATATTCAGGAAATGCTTTGAAGGTAAGTGGTAGGAATTAGTGTCCATTTTCAGTAAAATGAATTTGGAATGAACTCACTATTTAATGTTAAAAATTATACCATTAAGAATATGGATTTAGGTATTTCTCCTTTTTTGTAGGGTGGCTCTATCTTGTAGCATTACCCTTTGAGAGCTCTTCTTTTCCTATTTATTACTCCTGGGAAGATTCCACTCCTTAGTTTTTAAGTCTGAGGTAGAATTTACTCTGGAATTTAGACTGAACTACTGCTCAAATACACGCATGTGTGCGCGCGCGCACACACACACACACACACACGTTAACTCTTAGGTAATTAAAATGCACTTCAGTGAATACTGAATTAATTTCCATGAAAACCTTATTACACAGTCACATGTATACATGTATTATTCAGCATATATGGAATCACAGAATATTTGAGAGTCATTTGGTCCAAGCTCTTTGTTTTACAGGTAAAGAAATTGAGGTAAAGTGATTACCTTGTCCATAATCCAATAAAATTAATTAATGAAGAAACTTGGATCCAGAAGCCAACACTCAGGTCTCTGAAATCCCTGTCATGTTCTCTCCACTGAATCATGGTACCTCCCACAGATATGGGCCTTCTTTAAATAGACAGGCTTTGTGAGAATAAGGAATAAGTTGAATTTGACTAATATAGTTAATGAAGTTATCTAACCATCCAACTTCTATATGAAAGTTGGTTTGGATGCTTTGAGTATTCTGATCAAATATCTTCGATCTAAGTGGGTTAATTGTTTGAACACATTCCATAAACTCATATACCTTTTACATCGAAAACAGTCATCTAAAATTGAGGTGTCAAGTCAACAAGCATTTACTAAGAATCTACTATGTGCCAGGCACTAGCCTAAGTGCTGTATTTTCTATTTCATCCTATGTCACCAATCTGGTCGAGAGTCAGATATTTCAAAAAACTCTGATTTCCTCAACATGCATGTTCACCGACACCACTCACAATCCATTTATCACTAGCATATTGTCTTTGAGAGGCTCTGGACAAAAAATTAAACACACTGTGGCCAACTTGGGGGCCAGTCTATAGACACTCAGTAGTTTTGCTCTCTAACATATGACATACAGGTCCATTAATGGACCCATACTCAACGCCTTTCTTTACCACTTTGATAGAACATACAAAAAGTTGGGCTTCAGTATAAAACCCCTTAAGAACCTAGCTCACCTCCATACCACAATGAGGTCTCAAGAGAGGGCATATTAGATGAGTCACTCACAAACAAGAAAAAAAATCAGTCTGGCAAGTAGCTACCGAATAAGAGCTGGCTAGACTGAAAGACCTAGTTACATGGCAATACAATTGCAATAAATCCAGGATATCGTATACATCCACAGACACCATTCATTACTACACAGTGATAGTTTTATTGCCAATGTCAATATATCTAACAAATTTTCAACAAAAGAACCTGTAATTTTATTTTTCATCTTATACAATGTGGAAGAATTCACACACACATGCACACACACACACACACACACACACACACACACACAACACACACACACACACACACACACACACATGATTTCTAAGACATACAAACAGCATGTACATAATCTTGAAAGTTGACATCCTTTCCCATTGGGTTTTCAACTTAAATGCATTTCTCCAAAATGGTTTTTGTGGTTTGATCTACATAAATGAACAATTTTAAAAGTCATCTTTGCTTTTAAAATAGGAGCCATTTGGTACCTTTGGTCATCTTAATGTTCCCTCCTACCCCATCTCTAATAAGCCACTTCTCAAATAGTTTTTCACAATTTTCAACATTCATATTTCTGAGAAATCCATTAGTCCACTTAAATCTTTAATCCACATTAATCACATGTCCAACCTTGCTTCCATTTCCCCTCCCCAACAAAAACAACCAAAAAATAAAATACCCTGCATCCCATACGTACAGAATTACAAGAGGTTAAAACATTATTAGCTGGCAAAACACTCCAAATCCCAAGGAGAAAAAAAGTGCTAATTGAACTAGGACTCACTGCTTATATGAGAAGTCTCTGTCTCAATAAAAAAATTATGAAACTGAGGCACTAGCCAAATTCATTATTGACTCAAGCTTAATGAAACAAAATTCTTTCTCTGCTTCCTGTTCATTCACCACTGTGCCTAGCATTATGAAATCATATGGGAAAATAACATCATAACTCACTCCAAAAACTCCTCATTTTAAAAAGGGGAACAAGCATTAGCTATTTAAATTCCCTATTAGAGATGAGGAAGGAAACTATATCCTACTAAAAATCACCATAGACAATGAAGTAATATCATTACTTAACATATATGCAGCAAGTGGTATAGCATCCAAAATCTTAGAGGAGAAGTTAAGGGAGTTACAGGAAGAAATAGACAGCAAAACTATACTAGTAGGGGACCTTAATCTCTGCCTCTCTGAACTTGATAAATCTAACCTCAAATAAACAAGAAAGAAGTTAAGGAGGTGAATAGAATTTTAGAAAAGGTAGATATGATAGACCTCTGGAGAAAACTAAATGGGGATAGAAAGGAACATACTTTTTCTCAGCAGTACATGGCACATACACAAAAACTGACCATGAACTGGGGCATAAAAACCTCACAATGCAGTGCAGAAAGGCAGAAACAGTCAATGCATTCTTTTCAGATCATGATGCAATAAAAATTATTTGTAATAAAGGACCATGGAAAGATAGACTGAGAATTAATTGGAAACTAAATAATCTAATCTTAAAGAATGAGTGGGTCAAAGAAGCAATTATAGAAACAATCAATAACTTCATTCAAGAGAATGACAATAATGAGACAACATACCAAAATTTATGGGATACAGCAAAAACAGTTCTTAGGGGATGTTTTATATCTTTAAATGCTTACATGAATAAAATAGAGGAAAGGGACATCAATGAATTGGGCATGCAACTGAAAAAGCTACAAAAAGAACAAATTGAAAATACCCAATTAAATACCAAATTGGAAATACTGAAAACCAAAGGAGAGATTAATCAAATTGAAATCGAGAAAACTATTGAACTAATAAATAAAACTAAGAACTGGTTTTATGGGAAAAAAAACAATAAAATCAATAAGCCGTTGGTCAATTTGATTTAAAAAAAGAAAGAAGAAAACCAAATTACCAATATCAAAAATGAAAAGGGAGAATTCACCTCCAATGAAGAGGAAATTAAAACAATAATTTGGAATTATTTTGCCCAATTATATGCCCACAAATTCGATAATCTTAGGGAAATAAATTAATATTTACCAAAATACAAATTGCCTAGGTTAACAGAAGAGGAAATAAAATACCTAAATAACCCCATCTCAGAAAAAGAAATTGAGCAAGCCATCAATGAATTCCCTAGGAAAAAACTCCAGGACCAAATGGATTTACATGTGAATTCGATCAAACATTTAAAGGACAATTAATTCCCATACTTTATAGACTATTTGGGAAAATAGACAAAGAAGGAGTCCTACAAAATTATTTTTATGACACAAATATGATACTAATACCTAAACCAGGAAGAGTCAAGACAAAGAAATAAAATTATAGGCCAATTTCCCTAATGCATATTGATGCAAAAATTTTAAATAAAATATTAGCAAAAAAAAATTACAGCAAGTTATCATGAGAATAATACAGTATGACCAGATAGAATTTATTCCAGGCTTGAAAGGCTGGTTCAATATTAGTAAAACTACCAGCATAATTGACCATATCAACAACAAAACTACAAATCATATGATTATCTCACTAGATGCAGAAACCCATTCCTACTAAAGCCACTAGAAAGCATAGGAATAAACGGAGTCGTCCTTAAGATCATAAGTAGAATCTACCTAAAGCCATCAGCAAGCATTATATGTAATGGGGATAAGCTAGATGCATTTCCAATAAGATTGGAACAAGGATATCCATTATCACCCCTATTATTCAATTTGGTACTAGAAATGTTAGCTTTAGCAGTAAGGGAAGTAAAAGAAATTGAAGGAATTAGAATAGGCAAAGAAGCAACTAAGTTATCACTCTTTGCAGATGATATGATGATTTACTTAGAACATCCTAAAGAGTCAAGTAAAAAACTACTTGAAATGAAAAATAGCTTTAGTAAAGTTTCAGGATATAAAACAAATCCACATAAATCCTTGGCATTCCAATATATTACTAACAAAGCCCAACAGCAAGAGATAGAAAGAAAAATTCCATTTAAAGTTATAAAATATCTGGGAGTCTGCCTGCCAAGACAAACCCAGGACCTATATGAACACAATTACAAAATACTTTTCACACAAATAAAGTCATACCTAAATAAATGGAAAACACATCAGTTGCCCGTGGTTAGGCCAAACTAATATAATAAAAATGAGAATTTTACCTAAATTAATTTACTTGTTCAGTGCCATACCAATCAAACCACCAAAAAATTATTTTACAGAGCTGGATAAAATAATAACAAAATTTATCTGGGAGAACAAAAGGTCCAGAATATCAAGTGAATTAATGAAAAGAAATGCTAGGGAATCCGGTGGCCTAGCCATACCAGATATTAAACTGTATTATAAAGCAGTATTCATCAAAACTGCTTGGTACTGGCTAAGAAATAGAGTGGTGGATCAGCGAAATAGGTTAGGTGCACATGATGCAGTAGTCAATGACTATAGCAATCTACTCTTTGATAAACCCAAAGAGTCCAGCTTCTGGGTTAAAAATTCACTAGTTCACAAAAACTGCCGGGAAAACTGGAAAATAGTATGGCAGAAAACGGGCATAGACTAATATCTTACACTGTATACCAAAATAAAGTCAAAATGGGTCCATGGTTTAGGTGTATAGGCTGATACTATAAGCAATTTGGAAGAGCAAGGAATAGTTTACCTGTCAGATTTATTGAGAAGGGAAGAATTTATGACCAAACAAGAGATAAAGAGCATTACAAAATGCAAAGTGGATAATTTTGATTATGTCAAATTGAAAAGGTTTTGTGCAAACAAAGCTAATGCAACTAAAATTAGGAGGGAAGCAGAAAATTGGGAAAGAATTTTTACAACCAGTGTCTCTGACCAAGGCTTCATCTCTAAAATATACAGGAAACTGAGTCAAATTTATAGGAATACAAGTCATTCCCCAATTGAGAAATGGTCAAAGGATATGAACAGGCAGTTTTCAGAGGAAGAAATTAAAGTTATCTATAGTCATATGAAAACATGTTCTAAATCACTATTGATTAGAGAAATGCCAGTCAAAGCAACTCTTAGGTAACACATCTCTCCTGTCAGATTGGCCAACATGACAAAACAGGAAAATCATAAATGATGGAGAGGATGTGGGAAAATTGGAACACTGTTACATTGTTGGTGGAGTTGTGAACTGATCCAGCCATTCTGGAGAGCAATTTGGAACTATGCCCAAAGGGCTACAAAAATGTGCGTACCCTTTGACCCAGCAGTACCACTTCTAGGGCTGTATCCCAAAGAGATCATAGAAGTGGTAAATGGACTCATATGTACAAAAATATTTTTTGTGGTGACAAAGAATTGGAAATCAAGGGGGATGCCCATCAATTGGGGAATGGCAAAATAAGTTGTGGTATGTGAATGTAATGGAATACTATTGCAATATAACAAATAGGGAGCAGATGGATTTCATAATAACTGGGAAAGACCTATGCGATCTGATGCTGAGAACAGAACCAGGAGAACATTATACACGATTACAGACTCATGATATCTGTGATGACTAACTTTGATAGACTTGGTTCTTCTCAGAAATGCAAAGTTCAAAGACATCTCCAAAAGACTCATGATGGAAAAGCTATCCATGTTCGAGAAAGAATTATGGAGACTGAATGCAGATTGAGGCAAACTATTTGCTCTCTTTTTTTTCTTCTTCTTTGGTTTTGTTTCTTCTTTCTCATGATTCATTCCATTGGTTATATTTCTTCTTTACAACTTGACTATTGTGTAAATAAGTTTAATGCAAAGGTATATTTAGGATCTATATCAGATTACATGCCGTCTTGAGGGGGAGGGGGAGGAAGAGGGAGGGAGAGAAAATTTGGAACTCAAAAACTTGTGAAACTGAGTGTTGTAAACTAAAAATAAAAAATAAATTTTAAAAAAACTCCCTTGTTTTAAATACAACATTATTCAAAGGTGAAGAGGGGGAAAGTACCTTAAAGGGAAAAGGGAAAACCACTCTTAAGAAACTCCCTAATAGGAGACTTCCTTTTTCTCCCCCATTCTGCTGGTTTTATGAAGGTGGGCCACCAACTGGTATAGATGCAAATGGAAAAATATACACAAGTCCTTCATTTTTTAAGTAATTCTTGCTTCTAAGAGCACTGGAATGTGGAATCAGAAGGCTTGGCTTGGGTCCTGGGTCCCAGAATGCTCTTCTTACCAGCCATGTAACTTTGGACAATTTGTTCAGCCTCTTTGGGCCTCAGTTTCCTCATTTATAAATTAAGGCAGCTGAACCAGATGATCTCTAAGGCCTCTTCCAACACAAAAAATTCTGAGATTTGCTCTTAAGCTATTTTTATCAGATTATCCAAGCAAGGCAAGATGACATGGTGAATAGAAAGCTGGCCAAGAAGACCTGGATTCCAGACCTATCGCTGAGATGTTCTTATTACTGATCCAATGAGCTCAGTTATACAGATATAGAAAGAATTCAAGAAGGGATAATATTGAGATTTTGCTGACTTTCCATTTAAAAGGCAATTTATCATTGGTTTCTCCCAAATATCCATCTGGAGAATGGGTTCAGGACAACCAATTTCATTCTCACCTGATATAAATTCATTTACTTGCTTTTAATGTCCATAATTGGGCTTCTACCTCTCTTTCAAACTCTTACTTCACAAGGCTCATCTTCTAGAACTCCATATTCCAATCAAACTCAACTACTTGTTGTTTCCAGATCTTCTCCTGACTTCTTCTACCTCTATATCTATACCCACATCATCCCTTTCCACTCATCCCCACTGGAATACACCCTCTGACTTCCACCTACTGAGATCCTTCTTCTTCAAGAACCAGCTCCAATGCTGCCTCCTAGAAGAAGGGATTCTGCTCTAACCTCTCAGGCCACTCTTTCTGACTTCTATGTACTTCAAGAGGCTTGTAGTTCATGAGGATTAGTCTTGTACACAAGCAGTCATATTGTCAGTTATAAAATAATCAGGTGTCTCTTTTTCCCATCCCCTCCTCTCTTAGATAAAAGATTATCTAAAGATCTCCACTCTTTCTTTATTGCTTAAAACCAAATCCGTGTGTCTCTTACCCTTGGAAAAAACTCAGACCTTCACGAGACCCTACCATCCCCTCAAACTATCTTCCTACATCCTCCCTGTGTTTGCCAAAATCCTCGAAAAAGCTGTCTACATTGTTTGTCTTGACTTTCTCTCCCCTCAGTCACTCCTCAACCTTCAATTTGCCTTCCAGCCTCATCATTCACATAGAACTGCCTTCTCCAAAATTACCAACGATCTCTTAAATGCCCAATCCAATGATCTTTACTCAGTCATCATTCCTGACAGCTCTGCAACATTTGACACGGCGGACCACCATATCCTCCTGGACACTTTCTCCTGTCTGCATTTTGATGATACTGATCTCTCTTGGCTCTACATTGACCCATATGACTCCTTCCCAGTCTCTTTTGATGGATCATCATATACAGAGAATATCAGTTGCCTGTGGATTAATGCCAAGGCTTTTGATCATTCACATATGAGAGATACATGCACACATGTATACAGGTGTGTATCTTTGTGTATATATGTACACATGTACATATATACACACACATATATTTACACACATCCCTAGTCTCCCTTCTGAACTTGAATTTCCCATCTAAATATTTTACCAATCCAAAATCCCATGTGAAAATGGCATTTCTAGGGTATCTAGTATAACCTTAATAGACTCAATCAATTAATAAACATTTGTTAAGTGCCTACAATGTGCCAGGTACTGTGCTAGTGCTGGGGATACAAAAAAGAGACAAAATATGGACCCTGCTCTTAAAGAGCTCACAGCCTAAAGGGTTAATAACTATGTACAAACAAGCTGTAGACAGGATAAATTGCAGGTGGTTGCAGAGGGAAGGCACCAAGGACTTCTGCAGAAGGTGAGACTTTAACTGAGACCTGAAGGAAGCCAGGGAAGTCAGAAAGCAGAGAGGTCAGCTGTTTCCACAATCCGGCTAGCAGCTTCTGTGGGGGTGTAAGATCCACCCACAGCCAGCACCCAGAAAGCTGCCAGCACTGGGAAAGCACAGGTTCTTTTGATCTGCTTTAATAAGGAGAGCAAGGTTAAAGGGGTTGACAAGTTTACTTTAATTCAGCACACAGACAGCATTCACTTAGTTCAGGGGAAAAAGCCAGCACCCTCAACTTCAGAACAAAATACAAACAAATTACAAACATCAACAGATAGACCCAATACAATTCATAGTTACCAACATCTAGGTTCAGCCCAGGAGCTCAGAACAAGGGCTGGCCCAGAGTCACGCACCACCACTGCTGCGGCAAAGAACTCCAAGGAACAAACAGCCAACCCCTGGTTTTTACATCTTTTTCAGCATCAGGGGTGAGTCACACATGCGACTAACCCACGTGACCTAGAATCATCACAGTGAGGCGGACTTAAACCCACGTGGTCTAAAAGCCTCTGCTCTCCCAGACATGTAAACTAGGCCCTCCCTGGGGTTAGCCCCACCTTGGACCCCACCTTAGTTGCCAATCCACACCCACTAAGGTTTTACACCTAATAGGGGTTTGGGCCTGGAGCTTAGCACCTAGTAAGACTCAATCAAAGACACTGAATTAATCAAAGGAAACAAAGGCCAAACTCTGCAAGGGCACTTGTTGAACTAAGTGCTAAGGAGCCCATTTTGATTACCAACACATCAGCTTCCTCCTAAAAGGGTAGCCAGTGAGCTGCTCAGTCAGAAGATGGGACATCATATGCAAGAAACAGAAAGAAGGCCAGTGTTGATGGATGCCAGGAGACATGGAGGGGACTAAGATGTAAGAAAACTGAAAAAGTAGGAGGAAGTCAGGTTATGAAGGGCTTTGAATGCCATAGGAAGGCCTTTTTATTTGATCCTGGAGGTCACAAGGAACCACTAGGGTTGTAGGGGACTTGATATGGTCAGTTGATTCATTGCTTCAAACAACTCACTTTTTAAATAAATTTTCATTGATATCTTTTTTACATCACCTACATTTACTATTCTATCCCTCTTCCCACTTCTTCCCAGAGTGCTATGCCTATAATAAAGAAGAGAAAAAAGAAAGGCAAAAAGTTTTGGCAAAACCAACCAAGATTTTTTTAAGTCTGATAATCCATAATCATGACCATTCACCTCCGCAAAAAAAAAAAAATGTTAGAAAAGATGTATTCTCGTAGCTCTTCCTTGGGGCCAAGCTTGCTTGTCAGTATAATTTCACAATATTTGATTTCAATCGCTTTGTTATTCTTCCCGTTTGAATCATTGTAGTCATTGTGTATATTGTTTTCCTTGTTCTGTTGTTTCATGTAAATCAGTTCCTATAAGTCATCCCATGCTTCTGTGATTTCATCACTTCATACAACACAGTAATATTTCATTACAGAAATGTAACATGATTTATTTTATCACTCAGGCTTTATTTTATAATTTCTCTAAATTCACTTTATTCTTTATAAACCAAAAAAGAAAGAACAATGGAAATGGGTGGAGGTAAGCAAAAAGTGGTCATTTGACTGAGGTTGAAGACAGAAAGATAATAAATCTCCATCTTCCCTTGCCTACACAATATGTACTGGCTTCTTTCCAAGATAAGCCACAAAGCTGGAAGTATATCTAATTCTCTGTATATTATAATGGTGAGCACACAATAAAGATTTAATAAATTCTTATCATTAGTATTAGCCATGATAATAACTTCCATTAAAATCCTACTTCTATACTCCAAGACCCAGGGTGCTGTCCTAAGGTCTTGAAGGCTGTGACAGTGGAACACAGTCTCTCTTTGGTTCTATGAAGCCAGAAAGTCTTCAGTCCATGGAAGCAGATCAAGAAGAGATCTCAGTGTAACAGCCTATACCTGAAAGTGAACTCCTTTCTATGAAATCACCGTTGAGTGGTCGTCCAGCTTCCACATTAAGGCCCCCATCAATGGAGAACTTAATACTTCCTGAGATAGAGACACTTCATCCTACTTTGGGACAATTCTTGTTGTTATTGTTATTAAGTTTTTCCTTGAATGAAGCCAAAATCTGCCTCAATAAAACTTCCACCAATTGCCTCTACCAACTTTTGACATTGGGGGCTAAGCGAAATAAGAATATTTCAGACCTCTTCGGCAATTTGGTAAAGTTTGACTTCTCAGAATTATGTTTTTCACACGTAAATTAAGCATGTCAGATTACAAAGGAAACCAATAATATTAAAAGAGCTATCAAAATATTTTTAATTTAAAAAAACAAGTTTACAAACCCCAAGTAAAGAACTTGTAGCCTAGTATCTTTTGTATGACAGTCTTTCAACTAAAGCTACCATCCCCCATAGGCCTTCTCAAGTCTTCTCTTTATCAAGCTAATGATCACCATTTTCTCATCCTGTGAAATCAACAAGTATCAATCAACAAATATTATAAACTCCCAAGAAAGGCAAAAGTAGTTGCAGCCCTCTCGGAGCTGTCTTTCTAATAGGGAACACAACATGGGAAGGATCAGGTCCATGTAAAACACACACAGAGTAAGTGGGAGGTGACATGGTCTTTAATCTATCCCCAAGGACCAGCTTAGCAATGAGCAGAGACTAATCACCAAAAGGTTGGCTCCCAGGGCATGATTTTTTTTTTGGTCTTGAGTAATCCACAAGAGATTAGGAAGCTTCCACGTTTACCTCAGTGAATGGGAGCACACATGTTCTGAGCAATATGACTTTCAATGCATCCAACCAGAACTTCAAAATATGTGAACTCCTTGAAGTTTTTGCTTTTCTTTGTATCCCTAGAACTTAGTACAATGTCTAGCACTGAGGACAAGGGAACAAGGGAAGGGAAAGAGCATTTGTTAAGCTCTCATTATATTCCAGGCACTGTTCTTATTGCTTTACAAATATTATCTCATTTGATCCTCGAATAACCTTGGGAGCTAGATATTAATATTATCATCATCATCATCATCATTTTACAATGGAGGGGAACTGAGGCAGGCAGAGTTAAGTGACTTGCCCAGGGTCACATAGCTAGTAAGTGTCTGAAGGCAGATCAGAGCTAGTGAAATTCAAATATTCCCTGAGATACTGACTGGTTGATGCACCACAGACAAGTCATTGAACTTTTCAATCTCAGTGTCTTCCTTTAGTGGAGAGAAAGAAGAAAAACCCCTGCCTTCCAGGGTAATTGTGAGGAGGAAATGAGATAACATGTGTCAAGCTCTTTGCCAGCCCCAAAGTATTATATGAGTGATAGCTATTACTAGCATTAGGAATTTCCAATGTCCCCCATTAGAAATGAAGCTGCTTGATGACAGGGCTGTTGGGTTTTTCATCTATAGCATCCCCAGTGCCTGGCATGATGCTTGAACAGCACTTACTAGCTGTGTGACCCTGGGAAAGTCACTTAACCCTGTTTGCTTCAGTTTCCTCATCTGTAAAATGAACCGGAGAAGGAAATGACAAACCACTCCAACATCTCTGCCGAGAAAACCTCAAATAGGGTCACAGTGAGTTGGACACCAGTGAAACAAATCTATAATAAGAACAGCTATATTATAGCAATGTCTATAGGAATTACAGTCTGAATGAGGTTAACCAAACTACTGAACCTCTCCGGTTTATATATACCCACGTTTTTCAAAGTCTCTGCTCACAGTTCAGGTGACTCAATTCTCTAGGTATTTGTTAAACATTGAGTGTTTGCCTAGCAGTACGGCACTATAGGATATAGGAAAGAGATAGATCACCCATTTCTTGCCCTGAAGGAGTTTCTAATCTTGTTACAAAAGTAAGGCCTGCAAAGAAGGAAAATTAAGAGAATAAGATTCTTATATGGTCTTATAATTTTTATAATATACTTAATTACTTAATAATAACAATTTTATTATATATTATTATATTATATATCTCTATATTATATCAGTATTTATATTTATAATTATGCATAATATATTGTTATATTTTTATTGTTACCTCTATAACATAATAAAATTATTATCATTATTAAGTAATTAAGTATATCATTATAAGAAATGACAGCTAGCATTTATGTAGTGCTTAATGTTTGCAAAATACTTTACAAACATCATCTTATTTGATCCTCACAACAACCTGGGGAGGTAGATACTACTATTATCACCATTTTACAAATGGGGAAACTGAGAGAAGACAGTCTTTAAGTGACTTTCCCAGGGTCATCTAGCTTGGAAGTATATGAAGCTGATTTGACCCAAGAGATCATTGACTTAGAGCTGAGGAGACCTTCAAGCTCATCAAGTTCAAACTCCTCTGAGAACCTGGGTGACTTGCCTAGGTCACATTGCTAAAATGACCAAGGTGGGATTTGAACCCAGAACTTCTTGATTACAAGTCCACTGAAGTGACAAAAAAATTTAAATCTTAATTTTAAATTACCAAGAAGTGTGTTTTCTTGTCAAAATTTTTGACAATCTTTTTCATGAATTAAGACTTCTTTTGCTAAATCTTTTCCACTGTCTTCCAAAAAAAACTACAAATTCTTGCTTGCAGTGTCTTTTTTTCTGTCTGAAGAAGCTCAGATCGTACAAGTCAAGCTTGCGAGCTGCTCATTGCTGGTAGGGCTTTTGACAACTAGGCAGCCAGGTGGTATAGTGGGTAGAATATGGACTTGGAGTCAAGAGCATCAGGGTTTGAATCCTATCTCAAGCACATACTAGCTTGTGTGACCCTGGGCAAGTCACTTAATTTCTCTCAGACTCAGTTTCCTCATCTGTAAGATAAGGATAATAACAGGCAGCTAAATGGTGCAGTGATAGAGCCCTAGCCTGGGCCTGGAGTCATGAAGGCCTGAGTTCAAATGAGGCCTCAGACCCTTATTAGCTGTGTTAATTCTGGGCAAGTCACTTAACCCTGTTTGCCTCAGTTTCCTTATCTGTAAAATGAGCTGGAGAAGGAAATGGCAAGCCACCCCAGGATCTTGGCCAAGAAAACCACAAATGGGGTCTTGAAGAGTTAGGACATGATTGAACAATAAACACCAAATTAATAGTAGTAGTAGTAGTAATAGTAGTGGTGGTGGTATTAGTAGTAGTAGTAGTAGTAGTAGTAGTAGTAGTAGTAGTAGTATCATTACCATCTATTTCACAAGTATCATTATCATCTATTATCAAATGAGAAAATATAATACATGTAAAGCATTTGAAGACATTTTAAAATGCATTATTGACATTAGCTATAATGATTGCTGGTAACTTGTTTTAGTTTTCAAGGTGATTGTAGTCCATTATTTAGCGATCCCAGCATTCCCAGCGGTGGAGCGCAAGCAGGCATCCATCATGAGGGTTCATCTCACATTCCTCAGGACAGCCGTCTCCAGTGTTCGGAAGAATGAAGGAATTTGTGGATCAGCTCCACAGAACTCGTCATCCTACAGCTGCAGACAGCATGCAACCCATCAGGGGAGGGAGGAGATTTAGCCACCCAGCTGCCCACATTCATGGTTCTTGCAGGTTCCGGAATATGTGCTCTGGTCCTCAGTGATCATGAATGTTTGCAGGAAGATTGCATGAATTTGCATGGCAGAAAAACTTCCTCCATGAGTGGCTGCCTTTGTAGTGAGGAAGCTTCTCCAAGGCTCGCCCTTAGACAAACCAGTCACCTTCTCCCCTCTCCAGCTTAGTAGAGCTTGCCGATGCTATGGCCCACAGACTTGGCTCTTGAGAGCCTTGGGTCACCCCCACAGCACAATGAAGCTTCGGGAGGACTTCATAACTCAAGGGGTTTGGAGCTGGAAAGGACAAGATGCTCCTGGTCAAACTAATTCATTTCCTGAATAAGGAAACATTGGTGAAGTGGAGGGACTTTCCTAGGGTTATAAAGTAAGTATCAGCAGTAGGAAGTGAACCAGGGCCTTTTTACTTCAACACCAACACTCTCTGACATTATATCCCAGTGAGTCAGTCAATCAACAAGCATTTATTAAGCATTTACTATTTGCCAGGCACACCCTCATTGCTTTGAATACAAAGTACTCATTTTTTCTGAAACACAGAGTGGGCTTGAATGGGTTTCCAAAGTAAATCATTTTGAAAACGTGCTGAAATTCACCTTAGTTCTTGGCTCCCCTTCATATCATGTTCCACTTGGGAATCATGCATTTCTTCATTTTAACAATATTGAAACAATGACCAGCTCAAAAATAAGCTCATAAATAGAATTTATCATTAAGCCAACAGAGACGCACACAATCCAGTTCTGAATTAAATTGAGGCTACCTTTCCTCCACATCCTTATAGAAGCCAGCAACAGTTAAAAGGCAGAGAATAGAGGTGTCAGTTCATATTTATCCATTTTAATGGAATAATTAGGCTCATTCTAACATGTTCCTTTCCCCAAGGACCATGGGAAATAGCCCTCCAGTCTCTGGGCTGGAATTGCTGCTCACATGGTACCTCGTCAAGTCTCTCACCCTACTGGACCAGTCCACCCTGGAAGATCATGGGCCTGGTGTGGAGGCCAGAAGATCCTTTCAGAAAATCTGCTGAATGGAGACCACAGCGAACAAAGCCTATGTTGTCTTCCCACCAAGGAAGAATGGCTTTTTTTCCTCCTATGGCAGCCTATACCCTACATATGCATATTCCTCTAAGATCTCTTCCATCTCAACATGGTCCCTGGACAAGGGGGAAAAAGGGAAGGTGAAGAGAAATGACTTTTGTCCAATAAGTTTGTGAGCCTGGGAGTAGGGGAGGAAAGCACTTAAGTAGTGCTTACTATTTCCTTTGTCTTCACAAGCACCCTTTGAGGAAGGTCCTATTATTATTTCTGTTTCACAGGAAACTGAGGCAAGGTAACTGAGGTTAAGTGATCTGTCCAAGGTCATATAGCTCGTAAGTGTCTGAAACCAGATTTGAACTGCTCTTCCTGACTCCTGACCCAGCACTCTATCCACCACACCACCCAGCTACCTCGTTTTGAGGCAGACGATAGGATGGAATGACGTTCCAAGCCACAACATCTTCACTGAGGAGACGAAAATAAATCTTTTGAGACTACAGTTAAATGATCAAAATATGAAGTGACCTAATTCAGAAGCTACTAAAGTATCCTATTCTTTAGGATTCCATAAAAGTGGTACCACTTCAGCAACGTGGTTTTGTCCTCTATAAAATTCACATGATAATCCTTGAAACCTCCTTAATTCACAATGAAGAATCAGATGTCTAGATCTCACTTTAAGAACTATGGAAACATATTGCATCACTCCTATTAATACTACTGTTTGTTGTTTAGGCATTTTTCAGTCATGTCCAACTCTTCATGATTCCATAGGAGAAATAAACTATGAGAAGTTATGGATTGTCTCCAAGTTGCTCCCAATACTTCAATGTAGCTGGGAGCTGAGGTATAACCAAGGAGTCTGAAGCTGGGAAGAAAGGCAGGGACAGGGTAGGTTCATTAACACACCCAATGGACAAAGGTTTCTGAAGAAGAAATAGGCATTGTCAATAACACATGAAAAATGTTCAAAATTAGCAGTAATTCAGAAGTACAAGTTTTTTAAAACCCTGAGGGCTCATTTCCCTCAGACCAGTTAAGTCAGGAAAGATACTAAAAGTTGATGAAACTCAGTATTGGAGAGGCTGTGGAAAGATTTCCAGGACAATTCGCTGCTGGTAGAGCTGTACATCATTTCAAACTTTCTTGAAAACAATTTGGAATTATGTAGGAAAAGTCACTCAATTGTTCACATCCTTTAACCCAGAAAGCCCCCTGCTAAGTCTTTGCCCTAAGTCAGTAGAGAGAAAGAAAAATATCGTTCCCAGCAGCATTATTGGCAAGGATAAAAGAGAAAACCCAGAAACAAAATGCCCAACAATTGGCAGTTGGTTGAAGAAATGATGAAATGTTAATGTCTGTCGGTCAGTAAGCATTTATTATGTTAAGCACTGCAAAGACAAGAGAGGCATAAGACAGTCCCTGCCCTCAAGGAGCTCACAGCCTAATGGGAAAGACAGCATGCAAACAAATAAGCCATATACAGGATAAATTGGAAATGATTTCTAGATGGAAGGCATTTATAGAGGAGTTAGGAAAGACTGTAATGGAATATTATTGGACTGTAAAGAATGATAGCTTGAAGAATTCAGAGAAACATGGAAAGTGTTATATGAAGTGATATAGAGTAAAGGAGGGTGAGCCAAAAGACCAATATCTCCAGTGACTCACTGATGCCTCTCCAATCCGTCCTCCACACAAGCTGCCAAAGAGATTTTCCTAAAGCACAGGTATGATCAAGTCACCCTCCCCCCATTCAAAAAAATCCCATGGTTCCCTATTACTTCAAATATCTATGAAGCCCTTCCAAATCTGGCCCCATTTTACCTTTCCAGCTTTATTACACATTCTTCCCATTCAGGCACACCATAGTCCAGCCAAACTCACCTTCTTAGTGCCCTCATACATGACATGTCTCTCATCTCTGTAACTTTGAACTGACTGTCCTCCATACCTGAAATGCACTCACTCTCCACCTCTCTTCCTTAGAAGCCTCTGTTCTCTTTGAAGCTCATTTCCCAGAGTGCTTTCTATATGAGGCTTTTCCTGATCCCCAACCCAGAAGACCTCTCTCCCAAAAGATTTCCTCATATTTATGATATATAAATATATATGTATATGTAATGCGTCCCCACAAAAAACCTCTCTTTCTCCCTCTCCTTCTTCCCCCTCCCTCTCCCTCCCTTTCTCTCTCCCTGTCGTCCTCCCCCCTCCTCTCTCTCTCCCTACCCCCCCCCGTCTCTCTGTCTCTCTCTCTCTCCCACTCACACACACACACACACACACACACACACACACACACACACAGAGGAATGTAAGCTCCCTGTGGGAAGGAACTTGCTTCGCTTTTGGCTTTGCATGCCCAAAGCCTAGCACACGGTAAACATTTTTAAAATGCTTGCTGACTGATTGAATAGCTGCAAAGTTTGGATTTGGTCAATATTTCAAGGCGACCAAAATCTGGAAGTACCAAACAAAGTTCAAGGGTTTTCTATTAACAATCATATAAACTGCATTTGGTGAAATGTACTTTATTAAGGAGGCAGTGTCTGTTCTATCTAAACAAAATGGATGAATCAATTTTGTTACAATTAAAATTAAGACAAACAATATCGATGACCTAACACACAATTACTATTTGTCACTAATGATGATAACCAGCACTTGCATAGCACTCTAAGGGTCGAAAATTGCTATGTTTATTTTATCTCATTTGATCATGGGAGGAAGGCACAATTATCCTCACTTTATAGATGAGAAAACTGAGGCTGAGAGTGGTTTGAACTCAAGTCTTCCTGCCTCCAAGTCCAGAACTCTTACCAATTGTCACCTAGCAACCTCCATTATGGCATCAGGAGACATAACTCAGGAGGCCAGCTCTAAAAAAAATGAAATGTTCTATGTGGGTGTCTACGCACATATGTAGTGTTGACACAGAGGGATCAGGCAAGAGTGTGAGTCTGGGAAATTATTATTGTTCCCTAACAGAAAAACAAGGCAAAGGCATACATTTCCTACTGACAGCAGACAATGTCACCTTTATGTACAAAAGGCAGCAAGTTTTATTTTTTGGCCCCAACATCTGAATTTATTCACCTTTTTAATGCAAAACTTGTTTTTGAGGTAGTTTGAACCAAGTCTGTGCCTCTCAAAATCTTCCTCTTCCTTCAAGGTTCAATTCAGGTGCTGCCTTATTAGCTAAGCCTTCCTAGGACCTCTTTTCCCACAGTTGTTTGCTTTCTCATTTTCTTCTATCTTCAGTATACTGCATTTTAGTATCATTGTTGTAGTCCCACCTTTCACCTCAGTAGAATAGAAGCTCCTTGAAGTCAGTGTTTCTTTCATTTTTGTTTTTGATTCTTCAAAACCTAACACAGAGCCTCACACATAGCAGAAGCTAATTAAATGATTTTTAATTAAGTAAGGGAAAACTTTGGGGAGACAAGGGAGGGTACATAACTGAACCCTCAGGTTCTGAGAGGGTGCAGAATTCACTCTTCCAAAACCTCTTAGCCCTTGTTTAACAATTTACAGTCTTGGAAAGTTACGTGGGGCACAGAGACCTTAAGTGACCTGACCAGGGTCATACAGGCAGAGTGTCTCTGTGGTGGAAATTGAACTCAGGTCTTCCTGCCTCCAAGACAACGGGACCCTGACTCTCCTGAGAGAAGACTTAGACTTTCTCATTTCCCACAAATTGTACCTGGCAAAGAGATCACAGGAGGAGTAGCAGTAGTAACAGTATCATACAGTGAATTACAGTTTGTTTTCTTGAGCAATTTTAATAGCTTTCTAGGCATTTACAGATGCCTGCTTTGCTAAATAATTATATGACCCTATAAAGGATAAGTAAAAAAGCCACCTGAGATAGCATCATATGCAGTAAACATGAAGACATCTTCTTACTGACTCCTGCTTAGCACTCCCTTGGTCCCTCCAAAAAGAAAAAAAAAAACACATGACTTCATACAGCATTAAGCAACCACTTGTTAGAACTGTTATTTCTAAATGCATCATCCCTAGAGAACCTGCTTCCCATTCCCCTTCCTCTCAGATCTTAACATCCACCAGCTCAAATTCTCGATTTCGTTCACATTACTAAATACCAAGCAAACTTTTTTTAATCTCTAAGAATTGAAACTGAATACAAGCTGCCTATTGCTAGTTTTGGCATCTCCATGAAGCCCGGAATTTCTTGCAACTGAAAACCTGCTTTGCTCTCAACCTCCAATACTATAGCAACGCTGGACTGCAGCACCCCCAGAGGCAGCCGGAGAAACTTGAATAGCAACTGATTTAGAAAACCATGTGTACAGTATTCTCTATTTCTTAAGAGTGCTGTTTTCCTTTAAGATGTATGCTGCAGCCAGATTATATCCTCTTGTTATCAGAACGAGGCATCAGTAACTCTTGAAAAAGTGTACTTGTCAGAGCTGAGTGAACAGCGAGGTTACCAGCAAAATGTTCCCTACTGCCCGTAAATTTTGTACCCCGGATGCTGACTGTACAATTCATAGTCTGGAGATAACATGAACATTTTAAGAGTCAAAAGCATTTTACGTACATGAAACAAATAAAAATATACTCTGATCACTGTGAGCAAGGTGGCCCACTAAGAGCCAATCGGCACAATCAGACAAGTAATTTAATAACAGCTTATTTCCAGCAACGGTCCGTTTATGATTCTCTAAAAGCGAACAGATTCTAAAAGACTGTATGAATCGTTCTGGGAAATGCAGATCACAGGTCACTTAGAGCTGGAAGTGACCTCAACCATCACCCAACCCAATCTACACAGAGGCCCATAGAGATACAGGAATTTGACCAAGGTCAGACAGGTAGAAAGACCACATTTCAAAGGCTGGGTCTCTCCAACTGCAGATTTGGTGTTCTTTGCACTAGGTTACCTCTTAAAAACAAGGGAGTTTTGTGACTGGTTTTCTACTTTTTTTAAATAAATATATAAGACTTAGACTATGAACATGCATCTTCTGGTCCTTAAGGAAGAGGGCTATGATTCAACTATCCATGTAACTATATCTCTATTTACAGCCATATACTCTGTTACACTTGGGAGTGAGGAAGGGAAAGCTGTTCCAGGAGTTAAGAAGGTCTAGGTTCAAGTCCTACTTCTGAAACATATCCTGACAGTGTGACCCTGGGTAACTCACTTAATCTCTGCCCTCCCTGAGTCCATAAAATACTGAGCAGGAGTCCATCGGCATTGGTAGAGGAAATTTCTTCACCCACAATTCCCTACACCAAAGAAATCACCTGTCCTGACCAAAAGAAAAAGTGCCTTTATTACACTACTTATTAGCTCTGCATAGAATTCAAATGTAATAATGCTGGGTGAGGATTTCACAAGACCCAAATCTATAACTTCTTTTAAAGTCAAAATGAAAGTGATTTTTTTCTCAGTGATGTAAGACAGAATAAACAGGCACCTAACTTCGAGTTTTGTTACCTAACCATTATCCAATCACCTTCTCTCTTCTAGAGGAATTGAAAAATCTACTCCTTTAACCAGGAAGAGTTTGGAATGCTCTTTAGGATTTAAGTAACTTCAATCCAATATCAATCACTCAACAAGCATTTATTAAATGCTTACTACGTGCCAGGCACTCTGACCACAAATCCCAAAAATAAAAAGTGAAGAGAGTGAGTGAATCCAACAGAATGGGAGGTTCAGGCAAGCAAAGACTTCCTTTCGTTTGCCTCTGTAGCCACTCCCTCTCAGGGGATTAAATGCTCAGTCTCAGACCTGAATAGAGGTGTGACCTTGGGTAAGTCGCTTCGCGCTGCTTGCCTCAGTTTCCTCAACTGTAAAATGGAAATAATAATAGCACCTACCTCCCAGAGTTGTTGTGAGGATCAAATAAGACATTTGTAAAGTGTTTAGCACAGTGTCTGGCACATAGTAGGTACTTCATAAATGCATATTTCCTTCCTTTTTGAAATGTAATGTCTCGAGGGATAACAATTTCTTTCAATTTATGGGGAATGGGATCGCCTTGCAAGTAGTGGGCACTTAATAATTGCTTGGCAAATTGAACTGAAATTAGCCTGGTGCTTATCATGTGAAGAGCTTGGAAGTGAAAACCACTAGCTACTTTCAAACTACGTGCATTTTTGGTGCCCCTCGAGGACCATTTCACTCAATAAACCTATGCTGAGCATTGAGCTAGACCGAAGGCCCAGGGAAAGAACGGAAACGGGCAAGCACAAGTTTGATAAGGAACTGGTGAGAGGCAGAATTGTCGTGCTTTTCACCAGAATAGTGGACATATATTCTGTAGATTACCATAAAGGAGAATGTATCCCCTCGTGATGGCTACTGCAGCTCCCAGGTTGCCGGGTTTGTCCCGGTCACTGCCTTCTTTTGATAAGCGTTACTGAAAACTGGCAAAAGTCGAGGAAAATACACGTGGGGGAAACCCCACACAGACTTTTCTTGCAACACACTTTGCCCCGTGCCTTAAGAGAAGCTAAGTTTTCGTTGGTCACGAGAAACCCTTGTTAAACCTCTGCCTCCCGCTACCAAAAGCTCGCAAGTAGATGTGGCCGCTTTACTTCCAGAGAAATTGCCTGACTCACCCCCTGCCTTCATCTCGCCAGGGAGCGAAATGAATGTTCGTTCAGTCCCTGGAGGTAGACAGCAGGGAGATTCCCGAAGGCCTCCATGAGAACGGACTGGCCGGTGGCGTGCACCCTCAAACAACGGAGGATGTGCACAAAACGAGCCGACCCCAGCCTGCTCTGCAGCTGCCCCCATAGACAGGTTCGCTGGGCACTCAGGCACCGGGACAGCTGCCTCGGATCATTAGCTGGGCATTGAAACAGACAGGCAAGAGGACCACCCACCTATTGGCTCTCCCCTCCCACCTTCTACCCATTAAAAAAAAAGAAAAGTATTCCTCTCCCAGCTTGCCCCAACCAAATTGACTCTCACTCCCCTCCTTCCTCCCCTCCCCCGCCCCGCTCCCAACCGCGGGCGCGGATGGTCCTGGTCATCTTCAAAGAGAAGCCCAGCCTTCCCGCTGGCCTCTAAGGCTGGAGACTGGACTCCTTTCCGGGCTGGGGCCGCTGCTGCTACCTCCCAGTCCCCGTCCTTCCTGACTAGTTCCAGTCTCCGGACCGCCAGCCGGCGGCTCCCTCCACGAGTCCTCCCGCTCTGCCCCGGCCCCGGCCCCGGCCCCAGCCCCCGCCCGCGGCCCCAGCGCTTGCCCAGCACCGCACGGAACGCACTGCTCTCTGCCTCCTCTGGCGGGCTCCCCAGGCACTCACCTCCTGGGATCGGGCTTCCGTCGCTCCTCCAGCTTGGCGGCGGAGTCGGGGGCTGCCGGGGCAGCCGCTGCTCTGGGTTCCGGAGAGTGCGGGGGGCAGAGCCGGGAGCCCCCCGGCTTGGGCGCGGCGCGGCGCGACCTGAGGGAGCTGCGGGAAGTTTTCAACCTGCGGGGGCGGCGCTCGGTGCTACTCCACTAGCCCCCCGCGGGCAGTCACGCAGTGCCGAGGCCCGCGAGGCGAGGGGAGCAGGCGGGCGGGTGGCCACAACTTCTGAGAGAAGGGGGTGAGGGCCGAGGGCACGACCCGGGCCCGGGAACGGACTCCTCGGCTCCTGGCACTGCTGGAAGCCCGGGAGCGGGCCGGTGGGAGATGGCCTCGCCACTGGCCAGCCGGGATCGAGCGAGCGCGCGTGTGTGCCCGCGTGTGTGTGTGAGGGGGAGGGGGAGAGTTATTGTGTTTGTGTGTGTGTATGTGTGTGTGCGTGTGCGTGTCTTCTCTACGTTTTCTTCTGCAGCGTCTGCCTATGTATTGGGATCACCGATATGACTGCCAATAACTAATCATGCTGCAGTGGTGCCTGGCCAGGGGCACGGCCTGGGGCGCGCGTGGCTTGGCGTGGAGTGTCGTGGAGAGCAGGGGCCAGCAGCTGCTGCTGCTGCTGTTGCTGCTGCCGCCGCCGCCGCTGCCGCTACTGCTGCTACAGCCACCACCACCGCTGCTGCCGCCGCCTTTGGGAGTGCAAGGCTGCGATCCATATTTAAGGCAGTGAGTAGCCTCGGCCGTCCTCAGACCGGACTCGGCCCGGCCCTCCCCTCTGCTCCCCACCCCACCCCACTCCCCCAACACCCCACCCCTCTCTCCTATTGCTGCTGCTCGGGGCGTCACTAGAGCTCAAGGCTTCCAGAGCACTGGGGGAGGGGCCTCGCCGACCGCCGGAGGCTGGCTCACCTCGCCTGCAGGCTTTGCAACTTCTGCTCAGTTTGGCGGAGAGGGGAAGACGGCGGCAACGCGGGTGGTGGCTGCTGAGGTTGCAACTAGGGTTCCTGCCTCCTTCTCCCAGCCCCGCTGCCCTTTCCTCCTCTGGATCATACTTCTGGAGTTGGAAGGGAGCTCAGTATTCATGTAGTCCAATCCCAGCATTTAACAGGTGAGGAAAATGGGGGGGAATGTGAACCCTAGTGTCTTGACTCCAGAACGCCCTCCGCACGCTGCCTCTTCGCTTTCCCTACAATCGTCGTCCTTTCCTACAATTGTCTCCTAGTCTTTTTCTAAGAACGCCCCTGTCTTCTTGATCCTTCTGACTGTTACTTCCCGTTGAAGGGCTCCTTTACCTCTGCAGACCTGAGACTGGCTGCTCTCTCCGTCAAGCCTCTTTGCAAGAATATAATACCTCAGATTTGCAAGATATGGACCATGAGGATGCTACGGACCATGGGTTAGTTCTCAGCTAGTTGCGCCCTTGTTGATACTTCTGTTCCAGACCATAGCATTTGTTTATGTAACTGATGGCTGCTGCCTTGGACTGTTAGCTCATCAAAGGGCTGTTTGGTGAGCCAGCAAAGTGATCATTTGTTCTTGGATTGGTCCCAAGGCTAATTGCCTTAAATGCTTAGAAACAGCTTTTGACTTGTTAAAAGAGCGAAAGTTAAATAAACCAGCCGAGCAAAAATAGGAATGCTAACGCAGTTACTATATGATAACGTACTGATTAGTGCCTGGATCTCCTGAGTCAAGTCTTCAATGGATTAATAGGTACTCCCTTTATTGCACGGGCTTCAAGCCCACCTCAGCCTCCTCTCTGAGCCATGTTCGGCTCATCTTTCTATCCAACATGGAAATCTTTTCATATCTGACTTGCTAGAGACCTTCCAGCGCTTTTAATCTGCAACTCATTGATGATGACAATAATAGCTAGCATTTATATAGTGGTTTACACATATTATCTCATTTGATCTTGTGAATGTATGCCCATTGCACAAATAAGAACACTAAGGCCAAGAGGGGTTAAGTGATTTGCCCAGGGTCATCATGCTGGGAAGTGTATGGCTCCAACTCTAGTAATCAATCTAGTATGCCACCTAGCTGCCCAACATAGCTTAATCTTTCTTCCCAAAGACACCAGTCTTCAGGTCTTCCCAACTTCCGTGGAAGGCATCAACACCCTTCCAGGTACCCAGCTTCATAACTTTGGGTACCATCCTCAACTCAGTTATTCCACATACCAGTTTGTCATGTATTGTTATTTCTATCACCACTTTTCTCCTAACTCTAACCTTTGTCTCTACTCACACAACCACATCCCCAGCTCAGGCCCTAGACAATTGAAATAACCTTCTAATGGGTCTCCCAGCCTGGATTCTTTTCTCCTGGATTCAATCCATCATCCATAGATATCTGCCAAAGTGATTTTCCCAAAGTTCGGGTTTATGTGACTCCCTACTCCAAAATTCAATATAAGCTATGGTTTTTCAAGTATTTCACAACCCCACCCCCTTGCTATCTTTGCAGTTTCTTACACATTGTGCCCCTCCCAAACACTACAGTCCAGCCATATTCGATTACGTGTTCCATAAAGACAGCACTCTATCCTCAATTTCTATGCCTTTATACTGGCTATCCTACATGAAATGGCAAAGCCATGCATGAAATGATCTCCGACCTCAGCTCTTCCTCCTCGAATTCCTGGTTATCTTAAAACTCAACTCGGGTACCATCTACAGAAAGCCATTCCTGGTCTGTCCCAGTTGCTAGTGTCTTCACCTCGGAGGCCACCTTGTAACTATTTTGTGTCCATCTCATATATAACTGTATATGTACATGTTATTTCCTCTATTAGGATGTAACCCCTTGAGAGCAGACAATGCTTTTGCTATTATTTGTATCCCTGTCCCACAGGACATAGGAAGCACTTAATAAATGCTTTTTGGTTGATTGGTTCTTCTTCAAAGTTCCTTGTTACATGAAACAGCCTGTTCACATCCAGCATGCACCTCTCTATTGGCCTCTGAAATACCCACTCTTTATTCTTCAAAAATTAATTTTCAAAAAATTGACCTTTGTTTCCCAGAAATGTTTGGGGCTATTAAAGGAACTTTGTAATTTCCCAAAGGCAATCTAGTCCATTCTCCTCCTTCTGTTTAAATGTGGGCCCAAGATGGTGTCCATTTGTAAAGTCTGCCTACTATATTGATGGATAAGCTCTGTAGACTGTCTTTCCAACTACATATCATAATCTAGATAATAGATTTTCATTCTCTTGGGGTTTTTTCTGATATAAAGTTAAGTCAAATGCTTTTGAGTGCTTATAGATCTTTTCCTGGAGGCTCTTCACTCTTCTGGGATGCCACATAAACAGAACAGTGTCATCTGAAAACAGTAACATCTGTCTGGAAGACTTTGCCATCCACATAGACTCCCTCTGTAAGTTGAGCTCTGTGCTGGACCTCCTCCAACATCTTATACCTTGCCTGGTATGTCTGATTAGAGAGTAATCATAACAGACTCATCTCAATTATTACATCTTTGCATAATTTTGATGTATGGATGGGGGAAGTCCTTGTTGGAAAAGAGCCTATAAGACAACATTTTGCTCAACCAAATCAACTGCTTTTTTTTTTTAATCAACAATCAACAAATGAACTAGGATAGTGTATTCTCTTGGAGAAGGAAATGAAAAACCACTCCTGTATCTTTGCCAAGAAAACCCCAAATGGGGTCACAAAGAGTCAGACACAAATGAAACAAATCAACCACAACAACATTGTATTCTCTATGTTTTTCATTCAATTGTAGGATGGTAAAGATGTGATCTAACCACATAATTTCACTTGTGAAAGCCTACCTGTTCCTTCACAAAAGAACATGTATAGATTATTCTTACCAAAATTGTAGGTAAATATGAAAGTATAAGACAGTGGTTGTTTTTACGTCCTAAGATTTTGGGGCATTTTCTCCCTCAGATAGCCTGTGAATTGATCCTTGAAATGCCTTCACAGTTTTGTCACCTTGAAGACCTTTTAAGGCTTGATCTAATCCAGCTGTTTTTCCCCATCCTTGTCTCCTTAGTGCCATTTTTACCTCCTCCATCAGCAAATCGGGAACTATGGTATTAGGGTCCAAGTGTGGTGTGTCCACTCTCCTCGGTAGAGAAAAAAAGTTTGTTGTAAAAAATTTTTGCAGAAATTTTCCATTTTTCTTCCACTTATTTATCTCCTTCATGTTCATCTTGAAATGATGAAAAGGCATCCGTAAGGATGATTTTAATTTTGTTGGATCTCTCCAAAGCTTTCTTTAAACTAGTTTCACCTTCCCCTGCTTTTCTCTCTTTTGTGAAGCAAGAGTGTTCCTAATCTAGTCCATGTTTCTCCATAAGATGCTGACCAGTTGAATTATATCCTAAATCCCTGCTGGCCTTGGCTCTCCATTTCTCTCAATTTGGCAAATAAGTAAAGTGTTTGCTGATTTAAGCCTTTGTAGTCTTTATATTAGTTTACATTGGCAATTTATTTACATTGATTAGACTTGTGAATGGAAAATTGTAGTCTGTATCTCTGTCCTGTCTTCCAGTTTTATCACATTTTTTCCATCATCGGTTACTTTTTTGAATAGATCAGGATGAAGTCATTTTCATTGCATGTCATATATTTTTGCCAGTTCTTCTTATTTTTTACTTTTCTGACTTTGAACTAATTTAGATCTTTGCTAAAACAGTTCAATGGTCTGATTATACACACACAGCTGGATTCAGGAAGGACTCCCATATCAATAACTCTGGGCTTTGCACTGGCCATCCCCCATGCCTAAATACACTCCCACCATATTTTTGCTTCATAGAGCTCCTCCTTTCCTTTAAGATGAAGCATCTTCAGACAAAGCCTTCCTTGATCCTCCCCAAACTACTAGGGACCTCCCTTCCGTAATACCATATCATTAACTACTTTGTGTGAAGATATATGGGCAGCTAAGTGGCACAGTGGATAGACTGTTGGACCTGAGTTCAAATCCAGCCTTAGACATTTACCAGCTGTGTGACCCTCTTTGCCTCAGTTTCCTCATCTGTAAAATGAGCTGGAAAAGGAAATGGCAAAGCACTCCAGTATCTTTGCCAAGAAAACCTCAGATGGGGTCACAAAGAATAAGACAAGGCTGACAAACAACTACGCAATGTACTTTGTAATTATACTTTATATTTTTATACATATTGTCTCCCTCATTAGAATGTAAGCTCATTGAGAGTAGGCATTGTTTCATTCTTTGTACTTGTATCCCTAATGCTTGGTGCATAATAAGCACTTAATAAATGCTTATTGATTGATGTTGTATCCTGTCTAAATATAATCAGTTTCTCTCTTTTTTTCTGTGTTGTTATTCATATTCAGGACCTCCCAATTCTATTCTCAAAATATCCATGGTATGTAAGTATAAGTCTTCTGTGTAGTCTACAAGCAAGACCCAAGGCCCTTGTGTATTGCCTTTTGTTTCATGGTTCACCACAGCCAAAGAATTCATTGCCCAGTTGCCTCTCCATATGGAGGGAAAAATCATTTGCCAGGCCTGTATTTGAAGCCTTCTCAACTTGGTAGAAACTGCCAGAGTTTGGTCTCTACTACCATAGCCTTCAGAAATCCGGGATCATCCCAACATTACAATGAGGTATCAGAGTGGTACTTAGTGCAGTGAGCCCTTAGATGAGTCTAACTTAAATTAGTGGAAGAGCAATGACATGGTTAATTCAAAGTCATGGATAATACAAAAAAAATTTTCGGCTATATGGTCTGGGTTACCTAATCTCAGTTTCCTCTCCTGCAAAAGAAGTAGAGGATTTCTCTTTGTAACTATGCTTTCCTGAGTTAATATTAAAACCGATACCATCATGGCAGAGATAGTCAACCACAACCTAGCTAATGAGGGCAACCCAAAATTTTCAATTCAGAATTAGCCACTGGTAATCCACAAAGTGAGCTGACTATATTTCTGGGTGCACTGATAAATTCTAATTATAGTCTTTGGTCAGCCATAAGGGGTCAGGTCTGGTGAATGATCGATAAAGGAGAGGATTCATACATTTCACCTGACTGGATGAGCATCCTGCAAAGAGCTGTCCCTCTTCCACCACATATAAGCAGAGATTATGGAGCACCTCACCATTAAGGCAAGAGTTTACCGGGACACCAATAAAAAGGAGGTGGAGTTTAAATTTTGAGAGAGTTGAATTCTTTGTTCTTGTTCAGTTAATGTTACTTTGCATTTAAATGCAAAGGGCAGGAGTTGGCTGCCATCCAGCCACTTCATTCTACCATCTTTTAACCACTAATGAGACATTATTTCCATTCACAGCATCAAAATGGCAACTTTGATTTTGATGTACTAGACCGTAGGCCACAGTGCTGGAAAGGGACTTGAGAGAACATCTTCTAATCCAACCCTCTCATTTTACAGATGAGGAAAGTAAGGTCCAGAGGCCACATGAGTAATATGTATGCAGCAGAGGCAAGATTGAAACCCAGATCTTTGAACTCCAAATCCAGCGCCCTCTCCACTGCAGGTGTTTACTACAATAAATGCATGTTCATAAATTTGTTGTTGTTATTGTAAGGTCATTTCAGCCACATCTGACTCTGTGTCCCCATTTGGGGTCTTGCCAAAGATATTGGAGTAGTTTGCCATTCTCTTCTCCAGCTTATTTTACAGATAAGGAAACTGAGGCAAACAGGGGCAGGTGACTTGTCTAGGGTCACACAGCTAGTAAGTTTCTGAGACTGGATTGGAACTCAGGTCTTCCTGACTCCAGGCCCAGTGCTCTATCCACCATACCACCTAGCTGCCCAATTCATATATGTCGTTATACAGTAACAGTGATATGTTATAAGATCATAACTCGAGAGCTGGAAGGAACCTCAGAGGCCACCTAGTCCAAAACCTTCATTTTACAGATGTGGAAACTGAGGCCTAGAGCAGTATCATAACTTGTCCAAAGTCACACAGATACTTAAGTGTCAAAATCAGAATTTGAACCTAGGAGCTCTTACTCCACTGTGTTTTCTCAGAAAGGCTATTGATTAACCTAACCTAGCAACTCTCTGTAGTGAGTAGAATGTTTTCCCTTGACAGTTTTCCTCAGGGCAAACCACAGATCCTGAATTTTCCTTTCTCTGATCTGAAATTTGAGTCGCCCCTTGGCCTGAGTTAAGACTAAAAGGATGGGTTTTCTCCTATGTTGGGTGTTGACAGGAATGAGTGCTACCACAGCAGTTGTGGAACAGATGTGAGATGAAGACAGACAGATGCATAGATAGATAGATAGATAGATAGATAGATAGATAGGAATGGTGTTGATTTTCCACTGAGGCATGTAGGCCAATGGGGCATCTAGGCGATGCAATGTGCCAGGCCTGAAGCCAGGAAGACTCATCTTCCTGAATTCAAATCTGGCCTCAGACGTTTACTACCTGCAGGACTCTGGGCAAGTCATCTAATCCTGTTTGCCTCAGTTTCTTATTTGTAAAATGCTCTGGACAAGAAAATGGCAAATCGCTCTAATATCTCTGCCAAGAAAACCCCAAATGGGGTCATGAAGAGTCAAACGCAGTTGAAATGACTCAACAACAACAACAAAGTAGGCCAATAGTACTTGGAAATATTAACACAATAGTTGGACGGATCAAACCAAAGAGAATTGGTCATTTGAATTTTTGTAAGCAGAATAGCAAATAACAGGATGTAAAATGAAATTCTGCCCTGGCCTTTAACCAAGGACTTTCTATGAAATTAACCCTTCTGCACCTGGTGCTACCTTTAGAGATTTCAGCAGCCTTTTGCCCCAAACTGTCCACAGAAAACAGAAAAAGATGGGAGGGAGGGAGGAAAAGGCAGAAGAATGTGCCATCTAGTGGTAACAAGGAGAGAAACATCAAGAAAACTAGTAATGCCTCTGTTAAGACAGAAATTTTAAACCTAGTCTTACACAGGGATATAGCATTAAAGCCAGAAGGATCTAAACCTCTCATTTTACAGATGAGCAAATTGAGGCGCCAGGGTTAAGTGACCCACCCAAAGTCACACAGCTACATGCCTTAGTACTTTTCTGATAGATTACAGTTTATGAAATTACCTACTGTCACTAGTATCTCATGTGGTGAGAATGAAAAAGAAGGCCTTAGTATAGTAGAGCAGCTAGGTGGCTCAGTGGATAGGGTGCTGAACCTGGAGTCAGGAAGACCTGAGTTCAAATCCAGTCTCAGACATTTACTAGCTGTGGACCCTGGGCAAATCACTTAACCCTGTTTGCCTCAGTTTCCTCATCAATAAGATAAGCTGGAAAAGGACATGGCATACCACTCCAGTATCTTTGCCAAGAAAATACCAAACAGGGTCATGAAGAGTCAGACATGACAAATGACTGAACAACAACACAGTGGAGAGACTGTCATGGCACCTAGGGCACTGTAATCTCAGATTGCTGCAGAAAAGTCACTGAACCACCCCCTCAAAAAAATTTCATCAGGAGTGCAGTGTAATTAATAGAAAAGAGAGTAGGCCATTTTCGATCACCAAATTCTCAAGACCAGTCTGAAATGGCACAGAAAAATCAGGAGCATTAGATACAAAATTGGCAACTACAGGCTTTGCCAGTGTATCTACAGACCAGGAACTACAAATTCCCACCTGCATTCCTCAGTGAGATGGGCTGAGGTAGGTTTATAATTCTTGCTCGCTCCTTCCACCCCAGACTTAAAATTAATGATTCCTCTTGATATGAGGGGAGAGCTACTGTTTTTTAAAAGCTGCCAATATTGGCACAAGTTGTGGGAAATGCATTGTTCCATGTCTCATAAGTCGCCACACTTTATGCCATCCAACTCTCATCTTCATCTAGTTCACATATTTACTTGTGACTCAGCAAAACTTTTTCAATAATTATAGATTGGAGAGCCTAAGAGCGAGAAAGGCCCTTTTAGGATATCCAGACAAATACCCTTATTTTATAAGTCAAAAAACTGAGTCCCTGAAAAGAAAAAGAATTTCCCAAGGTCACACAGGGCAAGACTTGGAGCTGTGTTCCTCTGATTCCAAGGTCAGTGGGCACCATACTGCTTCTCTAAGGAATGTTCTGGGAGGGATAGTACCTGCAGAGACAGTGGAGGCCAAGTCACTAAACTTCTCTAGGCCTTTGAAACACAAGAAAGTAGGACTAGGAGATCCCTGAGGTCTCTTTTGGACCTAAAATTCTATAATTTTGTCATTGAGTGATTTAACTATTTCCCTTCTGGAGCAATTTTAGACATGTTTCATATGGAAAGTCATGCAAGCATTTCTGCTGATATGTATCAGTGAGCTGTAATGTAAATAACACAAAATTGTGCATCAGAAGGCCTCCTTTTGAAGCCCGTTGCTGCTTCCTTCGACCTGTGGAAATGTGGCTCAAGTCTTTTTATCTCGCCAGGCCTCAGCTTCCCCACCTGCAACATGAAGGGTTGAACTAAATGATCCGTGAGGGCCTGTCCAGCTCTATTGCTATATAAAAAAGTCAGTTATGAAAACTGCATTGGATAACCCCAGTCCAATGTCTCATCCTCTTCCTCCTACAGAAATTCTCACACGGAGACAACGGCATAGCATGGGAAATGATTGCCACTGTTTAGGAGCAAAGAGGAAAAGCTTACATGAGCTGCTAAGCCATCAGAATCCCTGCGCTTGGGTTTAAATTTTAAGATCAGTGTCGTTTTAGGAAATGAAATCAAGAACGCGTGCAGATCTCTCTTTGCATAAAAAGTCTTTTGTCCCTCTCTTACTGTTGATCCACCTGTCTGTTTCACACCAGACACCTCCCAAACACATAGACGGGCCCTTGTTCCTTTGTATCACTCACCGTGGCCACTGCTTCTGGCTCCTCCCTGTCTCTCTGAAGTACGAATAACCCTAGATGGTGGACTGGTTTAGGAAGCTGTGCTACCACCTGAGTCTCCTGGACCTAACTATTGCATTAGCTTGAAGGCCTCTTCCTTTCAGTGGATCCTGGTCCAAGCTTGCCTATTCATTACCTTCCACACAGACCTCTCCTTTGTGTTTGGAGGGTGGAAGGCTCCTTTGAGGCAGAAAACCAAATGGAAACAAACAGCTGGCATTTAAAATACACATCTGCCAAGCAGCTGCTTTTGTAGTCTAAATGATTGGGTTGACAACCCTAAAATCAGAGTAAGGATCTCTCTCTCTCTTTCTTTCTCTCTGTCTGTCTCTGTCTCTGTCTCTCTCGCTCTCTGTCATTCACCATGTCTGTCTCTGTGTCTCAGTCTATTTCTTCTCTGTATGGCTCTGTCATTCTGTCTGTCTCTCTATGTCTGTCATTCTCAGTGTTTCTCTCTATCTCCGTCCGTCTCTTTGTCTCTCTCTGTCTCTTTCTCTGTCTCTGTTTCTCTCTCTCCCCTTCCCTCCTCCTCCTCTTTCCCTCTCTCTCTTGCTCTCACTCTCACTCTCTCAGCATCCTGGCCATCAGACTCAGCCCCTTCCTTGCTTCTGAGTTTTGAAACAAAAAATACTTAGTTTTATACTGTGCTACGACCATCACTGATATTCACGAGAGTGCTCTGAGAATCCCGTGTCAGGAGTGCCTTCATCCTTTCTCCCAATGTAGGGAGGCTCTTTTTAGAATCCAGTTCTGTGCTCCCCATCCCTAACTACCATCCAGTACAGCTCTGGGCTTCCAGATCATTCAAGAGTTGCTGGAATTCAGTCTGTAGTAACCATTCACAGGGAAGTAGCCTAGACAGGAGGCTTCACTATGGGAGCTTAATATGGGATTTATTTAGGTCTACTGTGCATTTGGCTCAGTGGATAGAGTGCTGGCCTCAATCAGGAAGAGTCAAATCCAGCCTCAAACACTTACTAGCTGTGTGATCCTGGACAAGTCACTTAACCTCTGTTTGCCTCAATCCACTGGAGAAGGAAATGGCAAATCACTCCAGTATCTTTGCCAAGAAAAACCCACATGGGGACATGACTAAATAACAACAAACATGCATTTGCAGGAGAGTTGCTAGAGAAAAATGAACATTTTTTTCCTTTTGTTTTACTTTGTAATTAGTCAGTTTTTCAATGTTTCCTTTAGGAGTCAGACCAGTTCCAAAGAAGGAAGGAAGGAAGGAAGGAAGGAAGGAAGGAAGGAAGGAAGGAAGGAAGGAAGGAAGGAAGGAAGGAAGGAAGGAAGGAAGGAAGGAAGGAAGGAAGGAAGGAAGGAAAGAAGGAAGGAAGGGAGCATTTATGAAGTATTTACTATGTACAAAGCACTTTACTAAGTGCTGGTGAGACAAATAGAAAAGGAAGACAATCTCTCCCCTCAAGGAGGCCACTTTCTAATGAGAGAGATAATACATGTGGAAGTTTCGGCTGCAAGTCATATGGAACTGTCCCATGGTCCTTGAGGTGAAGAAACAAAGCAGATAACTCCACCTCTTTTTGAACATCACTTCCACTGATAAAATCCCACCAGTTCTGATGTTGACCATTTGCCACTGGGCTGGAAGCATTGCTAAGCACTCACTGGAAAGCATTATCTTTGAGATGAGTTTTGTATGTTTAAACGCACAAGGACTGATAACTATGGTGTCACTGTGTCCATTATGAAGGTAATGGGAGCAGTGTGGATGTTACATTCCGAGGATACCAGTGCCCAGATTACCAGTGCCAAGAGCACACAATGGGAGCTCATTTATGTTCATTTTTTTCCTAACTCTTAAGCATACTTATCCATTTGGACTTGTAGTCAGGAGGATGAGTTCAAATCTGGCTTCAGACACTTACTAGCTGTGTGACCCTGGACAAGTCACTTAACCTTTGTCAGTCTCAGTTTTCCCATCTGTAAAATGGAGATAATCACAACACCTACCTCACAGATTTGTTCTGAGGAGCAAATGACATAACATATGCAAAGGGTTGTTCAAACCTTAAAGAGGTTTGAATAATAATTGCTAGAAACACTAGCAAATATTAGAATACTTGCTTTCCTGTGACATGAGTCCAGACTTGGATGAGATCCTTATGGGTGTATAAGGTCTATAGGATAATGTTTGCCTGATGGCTTAAAAACCCTGAGTAATCACCCCAAACAGCTCAATTTCTTTTAGAGAGCCCCAAGTGCTTGTGGAAATTTTTTGAGTTTGTGGCTTTCTTTTTAAATTAACCTGTTTATCCCGACCAGAGCTGAGTTCAGACTTATTGTATTGTTTGTGTCTTACAAGTAATCCTGAAGAAATTTGGGATGTCCTCTGTGTTGCAGAGACCCAAAGGACTTTTCAGCAGCCCCCGCCCTACCCCTGTCCAGAACTGAACCCAGTCTGTGCATGTAGGTTCAGAGCAAAGGACACCCTTATTGGAAGGAGCTGGTACCAGCTCCTCCTGGACCTAACGTAGGCACCAAGACAAAGCAGTCCTTAATTGCTGCAGGGACAGCCTCATGTGTTCTTAGGAACTCTATGGGGACCAAACTTTTCCTGTAAGGGGAAAAACTTAATTTTTTCTTTTTCTTTACTTCATTGTCTTTGGGTTGAGGAAAACCTTTGCAGTCACCAACATAGCTGGTGACCTATGAGAATGTTGTAAGGTTACATCTTCCTGGTAAAAATTAAAACAATAATGAATTTGAGAGTGATTATAATGTCCAGGCACACCTGTCAGTCAGCTGACAAGCATTTATTAAGTGTCTACTATGTGCCAGGCACTAGGCTAATCTCTGGGGATCCCCCCCAAAGCGGGGCGGGGGGGAAGACAGTCCCCAAGAAGTTCAGATTAAAAAGAGGGACAAAATGTAAACAACTATGTGCAAACAAGATGTATATAAGATAAATTCGGGGTAATCACACATAGAAGGCATTAAGATTAAGGAGAACTGGGAAGGCTTCCTTAGAGAAGGTGAGCATTTATAGCTGAGACCTGCAGGAAAGCTGGGAGGCAAAGATGAGGAGCCAGAGCATTCCAGACATGGGGGAGAGCCAGTGAGATGAAACATTGTGCTCAAGGAACAGCAGGGAGGACAGTGCCATAGGATTAAAGAGTAGGTGAGAGAATGTAAGGTATAAGAAGACTGGAAAGGTGGGAGGGGGTCCATTGAAAAGGCTTTGAATACCAAGAGCTCTGAGTGACCACCTCTTTGTATCCATATCTATTTGATGCGCATGGCTCTGATGCTTCAGACTGTCTCACACTGATTCTACCCAATGAGATGTCTCCTTCTGGTCAAGAAACTCCAATGCTATTTTCTATTTAACCATCCACTATGCTAGGATTATTGGGCAGCTGTGGCTCAGTGGGTTAGAGCACTGAGCCTGGAGTCAGGAAGACCCGAGTTCAAATCTAGCCTCAGACACTTACTAGCTGCCTGATCCCAGGAAAGTCACTTATCCCTGTTTACCTCAGTTTCCTTGTGTGTAATATGAGCTGGAGAAGGAAATGGCGAGCCACTCCAGGATCTTTGCCAAGAAAATCCCAAATGGGGTCACGAAGAGTCTGAAAAACAACTGAACAACGTGCTAGGCTTGTATCCTTGTGGAAGAACATTAACTTCCAGGTCATCTATGAATTCTGCTGTGCGACTTTGCCAAAAATATCCCAGTTGACGTGCTAGTGACACCATAGTGTCTAAGTATGAACACTGCTTTCCAGTTAAGTCAGAAGGGAGCAATGCAATTGGGTGAATGATGATTGGCTATTCCCCAGGGGACTCTTAAAACACATGGTCTGGTCTGTTTGAGGCAGTTGAGAGTTTTAGGCAGTTGAGGCAGAAACTAGCAGTTGAAGAACAGCTCTTGCCCTCTTGGGGACATCTAGTATTGGAGCTGTTTGACCAGAGGGAGACATCCCATCCAGTAGAGTTAGTGTGAGAGAGTCTGAGGCATCAGAGACATACCCACTAGATATATGTGGATACAGAGAGGCAGTCATTCAAAGCTGAGAGCATCCGGAAGAGCAGAGGAGAGCTGGCTAAAGACTCAAGAGAAAGCTAGCCACAGCAATGGAGATTGAAGCTTTGTGAGGACTTCACTAGGTGAGAAAAAACTTCAAGGCCCAGGAACAAAGAGCCTTGGCCACGTGTGCTGCCTATGCATGTGCTTCACTACCATTACACTGTAAGCTTATGTTCATTCTTTCCAAAGATACTGTATATTTGTGGGAGATTTCACCCCAGATTTATGGGGTGAAAGGAATGTTTTGTAGCTACAGGTGTTACCTTGCCATCTTAGCAAATGTCTTTACTATAAACTAACCATGTCTATTGGCTGATTGTTAGAAGGAAGCACACTTGTGGGGGCATGTTAGCTACAATGTTGGGAAGTCCATATCTAGAGGTCATTCCTTAGAACATGGGAATAGCAGCCACTCTCTGGAGATTCAACCTATGGGTGTAAGTATAAATTAAGGGAATCTCCCAGAAGGATACTACATATGAAAGAAATGTAAATAATAAAATAATCAAACAGGCAAATCATTCTTTTCCCCACATACAGATCTCCTATACCTTCCCAGATTGGGAATGGGATAGAAACCTGGAATAACTCATAAGGAGATGGGAAGTTTTTAAGGGGCTGGAATGTACTAGAGTCTCTCCTATTAACTCCAGGAACACCTGGATTCCTCTCTCAGTACATCTTCATATTCACTGATAGCAACCTCTCTTTTTCTTTTCCAAGTTCAGTACCACACCATACTGCCACTTCCCCAACCGCCCTGCTTTTTAAACATCACACATGGGGCACTTGCCACCAAAGTCCTTACCTGGCAGAGTCACTGATCTGTGACATACGGTCTTCTGGAAAATGTAGTCCAGGAAATTTCTCCCAATGAACAATGCTCTTTGGGTCCCAAGAATGATGGGAAATGACTTTATTTACATTAACAGTAGCCTTTACTCACCATTCCCACCCCATCTAATCAATTGACAAGTTCCATTGATTTCCTTAATCTATTCTTTTTTACTCCCACTACCACTATGCTAACTCAGACCCATATTATCTTTCATCTGGATATCGTAATAGACTTTTAATTGGTCTCCCTGTATCCAAGCTCCTCCCTCTCCAATCCATCCTCAATACTACTTCCAAAGTAATTTTCTGAAGATAAAGACTTGGACATGTCACTGATGTATGAAGGGTCAAAGACCTTCAGTAGTTCTATAAATAATATAATACTCTCTCTGGGGTACTCTTCCAGCTTATACTCAAACTTATAGTTAGGTCCTCAAAGGGCAGTTGCTAGCTTGGGTTGTAGGTGTAACCTTGTAGTTCTCCTCTCCTAATACTGTATGAGCCCCCATTGATGTGCTTCCATTAACAGTTAGTAGACACACTTAATTTTGGAAATCATCTACTCAGATGGCATAGCAAGACCAAGAGTTACAAAACATCTCCTCTACCTAATCTGGGCACACACTCCCATAAACACACATTGTGCCTATGGGAAAAGCGGGTACAAACTTAAAGTATAAATATGTGACTGAGACATTTCATAGCTGTGGAACTACAAAGCCTCAATGTCTTTTCTCTCTGCTCATGAAATTTCCTAATAGGTGGCCTTGCATCTCTGCTGGACAGGTTTCTCGGCTGCAATTGCTTCTTATAGAACATAACACTTCTGCTGGATGGATTGATCCACTGCACTCCCTGGGAATGCTTCTCCAGGGTAGCTGAGATTAGAGGTTTAATGTTTCCTTTCAACATTTCTTCTGGTTCAGGGCTGGGTCCCCTCAGTAAGGGAACTTACCTTAACTTATGGTGACCAACCAGCATATTCTCAAATAATTATCTAAGCAAGATAGGCCATATGGCCCATGACCATTTGCCTAATAATTACCAATCAGCTCTAGGATTCAGGGTTTCTTATTGTTTTAGATTCTAAGGCTCCGCCATTGTTCTCTGCCATTGAATGGCTTGGGAAAAGGTACCAAAGTAATTTACATCCTAGGGGCAGTTATATTATCTTGACTGGTCTTTTCCTGTACAAATGATCCACTCAAAACCTCACATCCTTTACAACCCAAGTTCTTGACCTTTTTTGTGTCACAGATCCCTTTGATAGTCTAGTGAAGGATATTGGCCACTACTTCTCAGAATAATATTTGAAATGCACAAAATAAAATACATGGGATTACAAAGAAAATCAACTATATTGAAATAGTTATCAAAATATTTAAAGTTCCAAGTTCACAGACACCTCTGAAAAGCTCAGATTAAGCACCCGTATGTTATAAGGTATAGGATGATCCAGAAGCATTTGAGAGAGGTATATCTGCTGCTAGATGCAAAAGTAATCTGAGCAGGGTATAGAATGATCCATTCACAGAATCTGGTAATCAATCAGTCAACAAACATTTATTAAGTCCCTACTATGTGTCAGGCACTGTGCTAAGCTCTGGGGATTCAAAGAAAGGCAAAAGGCAGCCCCTTCCCTCAAGCAGCTTACAGTATAATTGGGGAGATAATATGCAAACAACTATATACAAGAGAAAATGGAGATAATCAGCAGAGGTAAGGAAGGCACTAATATTCAGGTAGATAAAGAAAGACTTCTCTTAGAAGGTCTAATGACTTCTATGTCCTGCAAATTTTCTGAAGTTTAAAAGGGACATACTCTTACAAAAATAAAATATAAATTCCTGGTCTAGGCATTCAAAGACAGGCACAATCTACCTTCAGCCTATCTTTCTGGCTTTATTTTACATTATTCCATTTTACAAACACTGTGTTCTAGGCAAACTTTATTCTCCAGTCCTATCCTCCTCCATCCAATCTCTGGGCATTTGCTCAGATCAACCCCCAAGCCTTTAATGCATTCCCTCCAGATCTCTATTCTATGGGTATCCTTCCCCTCCTTCAAAAAATGCACCACACGTACAACCTCCCCCATCAAGCCTTCCCTGCCCCTCCCCAGCTAGAAATGACCTCTCCCTCCACATTCTGTCATCCACCTATTGGGCTTTTCCTACTCGCATATCTCACTATAACTTGCATTCCAGTTATTTTTTGTGCAGGAGTTATGGCTCTCAGTCACTTAACTCCAATTGCCCTACCTTCCCTCCTCCAAAAAAAAGGAGTTGTACCTCTACCAGACTATGAATTCCCTACCTCAAAAAATATATTGTACACATTAGATGCTTTCTTCAAATTTAATCAAATGAACTGGAATCTAAGAGGTGCCCATCAATTGAGAAATTGTTGAACAAGTTCTGGTATATAGACATAAAGGAATAATGTTACATCATGAGAAATAATGACATGGATAGATTCAGAGACACCTGGGAAGACTTATATGAACAGATACAGACTGAAGTGAGAATACATTTTAAATAAAAATAGCTTTAAAAGACTTAAGAATTGTAATCAACACAATTCCAGAGGATTGTTGATGAAGGATGCTACCCATCTCCTCACTGGAGATGGACTAGCAGGACAGAATTAGATCTACATTTTCAGATATGGTCAATATGTATTTCTATTAACAAAGATTATTTTTTGCAAGGGGTTTGGGGGGTTTCAGTGAGGAAGCAGAATCTGGGAGGAGAGCGACATTAATAATAGTGATGACAAAAAAAGAAGAAAGGAAGAAACTTTAATGGCGTATTTTAAAATGCACAGAAAAGGAGAAAAAAAATTCAAAAGGATACATATCAGGAGAGCTTTAAAACTAAAAGCTTTAAAAAAAAAAAGCTGTAAAAGCGATACATGGTTTCTAAGCCAGTCCTCTCTGTTCTTATATTCAAATGTTCATTTGAATGTTGGATTGTAGAGCTCAGAATAACAAAGAACAATAAAATGAAATAAATGGAATTGAATGAAATGGAATCTTAGTACAAACCCAACAGTACAGGACTTTGTGACTTCATATTAAATTGGTTGTCTTTTAAGAGTTCTATATCTATGAAAACATGGCTAACCACATGAATAATATGTTATCAGTCATCAAGAAAATCAGTATGGATATCCCACCCCACTTTTATTCATGAAGTGATTACTTACAACACAAGGTTTCAGACAGGTTGGTGGGCATGTACTAGCAATATATTAACTTGCGTTAATTGACTGCTGGTGATACAATGAATAGAGCACTGGACCCAGAGTCCAGCAAATGGAAGTAAATGGAAGATCTGAGTTCATATTGAGTCTCAGGCTATGTGATCTTACTAACTATGCGACCCTGAGCAAATCATTGACTGCCTCAGTTTCCTAATCTGTAAAATGGGGATAATAACAGCACCTATCTCCAAGTATTGTAATGATGATCAAATGAGGTAGTATTTGTAAAGTACTTTTGCAAACCTTAAAGTACTATATTATTATTATATATCAAACATATCAATCAATAAACATTTATTAAGTGCCTACTATGTAGCAAACACTGTACTAAATGCTGGGGAGGAAAAAACAACACAAAAGACAGTCCTTGTCCTCGAGAAGTTCACAATCTAAATTATCCCTCTCTCTAAAGTCAACTAAGCTACTCAGATCAGTATCAATATCTGAATCTCAATCTCAAATACCAAAAATTGTAAATAATAAACACTAAGTTTTCACCTAACACTGAAATATTTAATCACATTAGTTTAATAAAATGTTTATAGCTTTCCTTTATGCTGTCAATTATAGAAATATACTTCTGAGTATTTTTCACAGTGAAGACATTCAATATGTGCATATGAGATTCTTTTGTGTTTTAAGTGTTTCTTTTGTGTGGAGAAAATAAATAGCTGTCCTATTCCTGATCTACATTGAACTTTCTATTCTCTTTTGGAATGTCCTTGAAATAAGCCAAATCTGAGCTCTCTTTAGGAGATTTTCACCAAGTCTCTGGAAATAGGGGCAAACAGAGCCAAACAGCACAGGAAAGAGTTCGACCCTCTATTTAGAGATCAGGCTCCCCCAGGACAAAACACCAATCTGGATATGATCCCAGAACTGATAGGCCACTTCTCAACTCTCTGGACTAGCAATAGTCTGCTGTTACACTAGTATTTGTCCTTTCCATCAATAATTCAGATCCAAAATCTACTCTCAGTTGAACCCCTTCCCACCACTGTTTCTTTTTGTACATTAAGAATGAAGTCTCTTACTCATCTTTCTGCTGTCACCCTACTGCTATTGCTGTCTTTAACTGCTGCATTTATTCATTCCTCCATTTCTGTTGTTTAGGGCATTCAAGAAGTAAATCATCTATTCAGTTCTGGTCTTCTTTCTAAAAATGTTTCAAGCGCCTCCTTATTATTGAATGTCCATCATTTTTCACCTATGGTGAAGCTCAAATTTGCAAGGTAGGTCACCCTGGATCCTACCCTGAGTTCTATCGCTCTTCAGAACACACTATTCCATTCCCTCCTGTGTTTTCTGGTGGGTTCAGAATAGTCTTGCATTATTCAAATTTCTTTTCCTTTGTCTTTGAAGGTCTTTCTCCTGATCACTTGCAGAACTTCTTGTTTCTGAATTAAATTGTTCAATTTAACCAATATATTTCTTGGAATTTGCAGCCAGCTGTGGGTTTTTTTTTCTAGAGGTGGTCTATGAGTTCTTTCCAATGGTATTTCATATTCTGCGTTCAGAAGCTCTGGACAGTTCTATTCTACTATGTCCTTCATTGTGGTATTAGGGTTTTTTGTCCAGTCATGTTTTTCTGGGAAACCTAATATCCTTAAGTTGTCTCTACACATCTTGTCTTCAAAATCAGTATGTTTTACTTATATAATGAGCATAATTTCTTTTAATGTTAAGGTTGGATTTTTTTGTTTCTCTTCTTTTAGACTTTCCTTTTCTTCTATATATTTGCATCTCCAGCCTATTGTTCTGTTTAGTTTCTATAGTGAAACTTGCCATCACAGATTCCAGTTTTTCTATTCTGCTTATTATTTTTTGCTGTTCGGGCCATAAATTCAGCTCTTATAATTCTCTTTCCTCTTTTGAACCACTCAGGAACAGTGTGTTATGGTTCCATGTTCTCATATGCCACATGATTCTCTGTCTCATCAAGTGTTAGATCTTTTTCCTTTGTTCTGCAGTATTTATTCATAGATGCCTGAACTCATTTACTGGGTCTGGAGATCATATTTACTTCTGCTGTTACTCTTTATCCTGCTGATTTATCTGCTTATGTTTGAGGTCTTTGAGTTTTTTCTTTCTTCCTGAGGCCTTTGGTGATTTCAGTCTTTCTTTATTTTCCCCCTGATCTTCCCCTATTGTTCACTTTCTGAGTCTGTCCCCTCTGATGGTAGTTTCCCTGGGGGTCAAATTTCAAGGTGTCTCCACCCCCTCCCATGCAGGGAAATTCACAATTCAGTAACCTAAATATCTTCCCCTTGTCACTTGATTTTTGGGTGGACAGAACCAGCCCCAGCTGGATGCTATGCTCTTCCTTCAGGTTTAGTGCAGTGCTACACAACACCCCCTACAGAGAGAGAGAGAGAGAGAGAGAGAGAAAGAGAGAGAGAGAGAGAGAAAGAGAGAGAGAGAGAGAGAAAGAGAGAGAGAGAGAGAGAATATTCTGTTCTGCTCCCTCTGTTCCTCAGTTCTCTGGCCTGGCGCTAAAAGTTCACAGAATTACCACACTAGTGATCTAAGGTTGTCTGCCCCAACACTGAAAGTTCAGAACTTGGCAGCATTAGTACTAAAGGGTTGTCTGCCTTGGCACTGGCTGTCTTTTGGGGGCTCCAGCCGGCTTTTGCTCCCGAGGATGACTAGCTGTCACAGCCTGAACAAACTTTCTTGTCCTGGAGCCAGGGTCTCCAAAGCATTGGAAAGAAGGAAGGGTGACTGAGGTATGGGGTTGGATTCTGTGGCAAGTTTATGTGTCATGTCTTTAGGTCTGCTGATGCAGCTTCATTACCACCATATGGAAAGTGGGGGAGGGCTGTTGATTGAGCTCAAGGCCAGTGAGCTGTCAGTTCATGGTTCTGTTGTGGCTGTTGTTGTTGTTTTTGCCTTCTGTTGAGTTCTGGATGTCCTAGACCATGGAGAAAACTAAAGTTGTTTTGTCTTTGGTGTATCATTCCTGTTCTAGAGAGGTTTGAGAGGTTGAAAGGATCAAAGAAAATGTCCAGTCCTCCATCTTGTTGCTAATGTGACCCAGAAGTGGCCACAAGTTCCTAATAAATGTTTTATCATTCATCCATTCATTCATTATAATGGAGAAAAAGGGAGAAGGGCATATTCAAAAGTAAAGGTGATATAGAAACAAGAGATGTCAACAGAAATAATTTTTTCCAAAATAACTATCACAGTCCAAATAATTTTGAAACTGAAACTATTTGCTTGTCATACTTGGGATTTGCCTTGCTTTCAAGTTTCAGGTTTGGGTTTTAAGCACTTTTAGCCCAAGACAATTACCAAACAACTTTTATAGACAGACATAGAACACTACTAGTATCTCTTTATAGAGACTAAAGTAGGAAATACAGCCTAAGTCACATACCCTGAGGAAGATTTTATTAAATAAGTGATAAATAGACAAGGTGATAAAAAGCAAATTGGCAAAACAGAAAAGAGGACTGGTTAGCTCCCTCGACACAGTCAATAATAAGTAATTTCTTTTTTTTATGTTTAATCACATAAAAGGAACTATTTCTCAGCCTTGGCAAAACAAGGCACACTGCACCCAGAAAACACACTTTGTAAAGACTCCTGCTGGTAATGTTATTTCAAAATGTAAGGGGGGAAATGTGGTGGAGATAGGTGTTTGAAGGATTGCACATGAATTTTTTTTCCTCTAAAATGTGAAGGGGGCTACCTCCACTGCCCAGAGATAGCTTAACCTCTTCCATCCACCACCTCCACTCATTATGGATAGATAATAGAGTCATAGTGACTAGAAAGCTGCTGTTGGGTTCAACTCCTGCTTCTGACAGACTGACTGTGTGGCAATTCACATAAACTTTCTGCACTCTAGTCAACACTCTAGGACTAGAATTTGCAGAGAAGGTAGCAATATGCATCAGGAAAGGGAGTTTCTCACCTGGGACTCTCTATACCAGGAACAAACCCAGTTTAAAAAACTGGTGCGGAAGGTCAAATTGGCTAAGGCAATAGGGTGACACAGGAGCAGCCTGCATGAACTGAGAGAGGAGTTCTGAATTGTCCAATGAGGCAAACTTCTCTCCATTGCTTACAAAAATGTCCTAAGAGACCATAGGTCATTCATGGAGGGTCATCTCCCAGAGCACCCAAGCAAAAATTAGTAGATGACTTAATAGCACAGAGAAAAAGCTGAGACAGATAGGAGAAATCTGCAGGGATAGATGGTCACCATTGGGCAGGTTCTTGGTTCCTAATACTTCCCAAGCACAAGGCAAAGTTCTCCATTTGAAAGTGAAAGGAGAATACTGCCATTGTTTGGTTAAAGGTGATGAGAAGAAAGGTATCCTGAACTGATCAGAACAAAGTATCAAGCTTTTGAAATCAGCACAAAGACGTAACCAACACTTCTTTTAGATTGAGTCTGGCTTGGACTTTTGACATGTTCTATTTTGAGAGCCTTTACTCCCCAGAGAAAGCCTGTTTTCTGGGAAAGAGAATTTTTGACAAAGTCTTTGCTGAGCTTAAGATATTAAAGTGAAGAATCCTGCGAAGACAGCCCACCAATAATGTGATTATGGTAAGGCACCTGACATTGTGGACTTCAGGCTCAAGGAGAAGAAGCTTAACAGGGGGACAATAAGCCAGTCTTCAACTGTCATCTGCCTCATACTGCAATGTGTACAATAGGCCCTTAGCCACAAAGGAATAGTTTTTATAGGTTCCTGTTACTTCTTTGGGGATATCTAAATTTACCTAAAGTTTTTTGGGTTTAATATTAAAGCCACAGAGTCAGTGAACATTTGGGGAGCTGCCTTTTTCTATCTAAATTAATCAACATGGGGAGATGGAATTTTATTCAGATTGACATGCTTGCAATAATCCTTCTAGCCTTCTACAAGAAGGCTCTCTCAATTTTCCTTGAGGTTAGTCCCTTTAGTCTGTCCATAATTTGCTTCTGCACAATTGTTTGTGTGTTGTATTCTCCAATTAGACCATGAGCTGCTTGAGAGCAGAGGATTGGTTTTTGCCTTTCTTTGCACTCCTAGCATTTCGCATAGTGACTGGAACACAACAGGTGCTTACTATTGATTATTGACTAATGTGATTTCATAAGGCCACTGTTAAGCCAGCGTCCACATCTAAGGACTGAAAACTGCCTATTCATTGGGCCTTTCATAGTATGGAGAGAAGAAGGAGAGAGGGACAGAGGGAGAGGAGGATCACTATTTCCAGGCACAGTTCTAATTACTGTGGGCCCTTTAAGGTTGGCATGTTCATAGCTATAGCAGAAACAGATGACCCTTAGATGTTCTGTGTGGTTTATATACCACATGTGCACCTTTGGGACCAAAGCACTAAAGTGTTCCTTAAGACAAAATGTTTTTTAAATTATTTTAAAATAGTATTTTATTTTTTCTAATTACATGTAAAGCAATTTTAACATTCATTTTTATAAAATTTTGAGTCCCAAATTTTTATCCCTCCCTTCCCTCTTCCTAAAACTGAATAATTTGATACAGGTTATATGCATACAATCGTGCAAGACATATTTCCATATTAGTAGGACAAAGTTTTAATTCTAGTTAATGTACTCTGGAGAAGGGCAAAAATGGTGCATATCCCATTATTTGTTAAGTTAATGGGCTGCTTGCTTTCATTATTTTTATAACGCTCATTTTATTTTCATGTAAATGCTTTAAAAGAGCTAATGTACAAGGAAAAAGGGCAGTAAAAATGAAATGTTTGATATCCATAGTTATCTATCAAGCAGACCAGTAAAACAAAAACCTATGGGCGTAACTTTTTTTTAGATTTTTGATTTGGTGACATTTTTCTTTTGATGTTTGCCTAGCATGTATGAAAGGTGCTATGACATTGTGGATAGAGACTTAGCCTCAAAGCCAGGGAGACCTGGGTTCAAGTTCTACCACTGACACTCACTGACCGTGTGACTCTGGTAATGTCACTTACCTCCTACTCTCTAAGCTATAAGCTACAGACAGGGAAGGTGCCAACCTGCATTGGTGGAGGGAGTTTTCTCATCCTGGAGTTCCCTGACCCAAGTGAATGACAGTTTCCCATGCAACCCCCATGGGAGATCAGGAGTGGAGGGGGGGAAAGAAAATAAATGCTTAACAAGAGAAAATCATAGGTCCAGTTCCCATCCGCCTACTTTGTATAGAAATAACATGCAATGATGACTAGCCACAGTTAATGGCTTATGAAATTTTCATGAATTATCCAAATATAGTTGTTTTAAAAAAAACCTCATGTATCTTTATGTAAGTGGAATAAAAGTTTTATGAATGGACTTTGTTAAGACAAAATGAGAGGGGCAGGGAAAAAATACACAAGTGAGTATGTCATGTTCAGCAATATTGGCATAGACTGCTGCATACCCTAGAATTCCTACATGCAAAAAAATAAAATTCTTCAGTAATTTGGTCCCAGTGTGGAGAATCCATCCAAGTGATTCACTTTGGCAAGAAAAAAAGTTAAAACAAGATTGCTTGGCTTTCCCAAGAAAATGCTATACTCAATGACTATGACAACGTAGATAGGAAAAACCACAACCACAGAACAATTAGAAGTCAATGTTGCAAAATTACAAAGAATCACCATGGCGCCAAAGAAGAAAAATGTGAAGACCCCTCCCTCTACCTCCTTGTGGAGGTGCATATATTTTCAGATCTTTTTTACCATATTTATCTTTTATTCTGATTTTTTTCTTTTCTCTTTTTTTAAAAAAATATTTTGGGGGGCAACTAGGTGGTACAGTGAGTAGAGCACCAGCCCTGGAGTCAGGAGGACCTGAGTTCAAATCCAGCCTCAGACACTTGACACACATACTAACTGTGTGACCTTGGGCAAGTCACTTAACCCCAATTGCCCTGCCATCCCCTCTCCAAAAAAAACCTAAAAACAAACAAAAAAAAAGTATATATTTTTTATTATATGGGATTTCTTTAGGTCCACCCTCTGGCTCTAACCTCCCTCTTCAGCTTGTACTCCCTAACTATTTCCAAACACAAACCCTTAATGAAGTCCATGAGAACTACTACTCGCCTTTTAAAAATGCTCTTCTATTATAAATTTAACAATCAATAAGGTGGGGCAATAAATAGAGTGCTTGACCTGGAGTCAGGAAGACTTATATTGTTGAGCTCAAATCTTGTTTCAGACCTTTAGTAGCTGTGTGACCCTGGGCAAGTCACTTAACTTCGTTTACCTCAGTTTCCTCATCTGCAAAATGAGTTGAAGAAGGAAATAGTAAAACCACTTCAGTAGCTCTGCCAAGAAAACCCCAAATGGGGTCACAGACAGTTGGATACAACTGAAACAACTGAACAACAACAAAAAAATGTAGATGTCAATAAACAAAGTGCCAATAAAATTTTGTTTTTTAAAAAATGATGGCTCTAAACAAAGGACAGTTTTTAGATAATGGGACTTTGAGTGACCTTTAATAAGCCAGAAATACAGAAAGCCAGTGCATTATCATTGTACACCATCCCCAGTTCAAAATCGATGCAGCATTTTCTTTAGCAAGCACTTATTTATATGAAAGGCATTCGGAAACAGGGAGAATGAGGTCAAAAGAGAGACAGCCCCTGCCCTCAGACTGTTTATAGTCTACTGTGAAAATACAACCTGTACCCAGATAATTAGATTCCAGATATACAAAATAAAACGCATCTAAATTTTGGTTTAATAGCAATGCCCTCCAAATCTGGCTTCATTGTACCTATGCAACCTGAAATTTCAATCACTTATGGGAAAATTTATTTCCAGTTTAGCAGACTGTGTTACTGTCGTTGACACATATCATACTTATTCCCCCTTCTGCCTCTTTTTTCATTGTACTCCCCATGCCTAGATATGTACTCCATCCTTTCCACCTGTCCAAATTCAACTTAGGCAACTTAACCAAGTCTTTGAGAAAGATAATTTCAGCAATCTCAGCCAATGATGACCGTGATAATGATAATTAATTATACTAATCGTTATTGTGCCCAAATTAAAAAAGGAAGAAATGGATTGGTATAGAGAGGGCAAAACATAGTACCTGTCCTCAGGAAACTAACAAAAGAAGTGTAGAGACAAGTCAAGTAAACAAACATTTATGAAGCACCTATCATATAAAAAAGGAGAAAAACTAATACTGTCCTCAAAGAGCTCACAATCCAATGGGGAAGGCAACAAAGTATATGCAAATGAGATATATATGTGTATGTATGTATGTATAAGTATGTACAAATGAGATATAATGAGATATATGTATATATGTATACATAGATCTATATAATGAGATATGTACAAATGATATATATATATATATATATATACATATACACACACAAATGAGATATATCTCACAGGGAAGGTACTGGAATTAAGATATAAACAAACAAAAAATGATAACTATATGAGAAAACAATAATTTAGAAGATGTCACACAATGCATGATTAATTACCAAATGAATGGTAGAGAGAGTGAGTACTGTATGGGGTTAGAAGTTGGGAAAATGGGCTAAAAAAGCTTTAAAGAGAAAGAGTTTATCTACATCTGGAAGAATCAGTCATAGACTCATAGTCTTAGAGGTGAAAGAGGCTTTCAAAACCATCTAGTTCAACCCTTCATTTTATAGAGAAGTGATTTGCTGAAAGTGGCACCTTTCAGTAAATAAGTCCAGGATTCAAACCCAGGTCAACAGATTCCAAATCTCTTTCCATTGAATCATGTTTCCTTTCTAAAATAATATACACTCATTGAATGAATCCATTCTAGGAGTGTTCCATTTAGTAGTGCAGAGGGAGGGGCTGTGTATTATCTGTTTAAAGTTCACCTCACACCCATCATGTTTGCAGAGGTGATCGAATATGGAAAGAATGGATGTTGGAAGGAAGTCAGATACACTAATGCTGTTGGTGGAGCTGGAAATTGGTTCAACCATTTGAAAAAACAATTTGGAATTGGGCAGGAAAATTTACCAAACTTTTAATATACCTCAACTCAGAAATCCCACTATGGCCAGGTACTTCCAAGGATGTAAAAAAACAAAGTCTTACTCATATCAGAATGTTCATGTCAGGACTTGGAAATCAAGTGGGTGGTCATCATTTTGAAAAGTAGTTAAACGAATTGTGGTGTATGGATATAATAAAATGTTGTTAAGTGGTAAGAAATAAAAATATAAAGAATTCAAGGAAATATAGGAAGATGTAATGAACTTATGCAGAGCAAATCCATTACCTAGGCAAGTAATTAAACTTCTCTTTGTCTCAGTTTCCACTTCTGTAAAATAAAGATAACAATAGTACCCCCTTCCCAAGACTGCTATGAGGATAATATGAGATAATGTGTGTACAGTACTTCACAATCCTTAAGGTACCTTATTAATGCAAGCTATTTTATTATTACTATCATTATTATTGGAATAATAAGTACATTTCAAAAACACAAAATAGCAACTAAACTCAGAATAAAGGTGTCGTAATTATAATGGAGCAGCTAGGTGGTTCCGTGGATAGAGAGCCAGCCCTGGAGTCAGGAGGATCTGAATTCAAATCTAATCTCAGACACTTACTAGCTGTGTGATCCTGGACAAGTCACTTAACCCTATTTTCTTCAGTTTCCTCATCTGTAAAATGAGCTGCAGAAGAAAATGGTAAACTACTCTAGTATCATTACCAAGGAAACTCCAGATGGGATCATGGAGAGTCAGATATGACTAATTGACCAAAAAATGATAATGGGGTTGGCCATTCTTGCGTGTTAAGTCATCCCTCAACCTGCCACTTAAAACTTAGTCTCTTCAAACTTTATCACTCCAAGCTCTAGAGAAATCCAGTGGCATGCTGGATATTTTGTTTCTCATAAATAGTTAGTTCGATCTCCCACTCCAGTTCATTAAATGCAATGAACTGAAGAAATCTCCTTCACCAATAGTGTGGATGATTTTGAGGCCAGAGAGCTGGCCCAGGAAGACCTGGGTTTAAATCCAGCTTCTGACACATACTGATTGTGTCACCCTAGGTAAATCACTTAACTTTGCAGAGTTCTAGGCACTTGTCTGAGACTATAAATTGCAAAGATGATGATGACCTGCATGAGTAGAGTTTTCCCACCTGAGAGTTTTCTATATCAGTGGACTCATAGGTTCATCCTACAGCAACCATCTTAACTTCATATGATTAAATCAATATCAAAGTGACCGAACATGCCCTAGGAGACTTGAGAAGAGGAGAGAAGGTTTGGAACAGTTAGTGAGATAGAGAACCAATTAGAGAGAAGATGCAAGATTGTCTTGCTGCTGAGAAGACCCAGCTGAGATGATGCAATATAAATTACAACCAGAGGTTTGAGAAAAGAAGGCACATAGATAAAGAGGATGTAGATAAATGATTGTTAGGTTAAAAATGTTAATTGTGTTTTAAAAACAATCTCAAAAACAATTTAAAAGGGGAATAGTGAACCTTCTTTTGGAACTTTCTCCACTTTTCACTTTAGTTATTTTGGAAAATAACAAAGAAAGAAATGTCTAGCATTTCCTCTTCACCTACCAACCCTCCAAACCTACATCCAAAAAGGAGCAGGCCATTTTCAAAATGTCTCTTCCGAATACCTTTCCTTTCCTTTCCATTCCTACCACCACCTTATCACCTCACACATGGACTACTGGAATAGCCTCCTAACTAGCCTTCCCACCTCCAGGCTTCCCCCACTCCAATCTGTTTTGGCTCTGCCTGTTTAATTTTCCTAATGGACATTTTGGATGAAGTAATTCCCTGTCTCAGCTTTTAATGGCACTCCATTGCCTACTGTCTGGACCATGTCCAATACCTTAGTCTGGTATTCGAGATTTTCCACCATCTGGCCCTAGCCTACCTCTTCAGCCTTGACTCCCTAACTATTCCCAAACACAAACCCTTAGCTGAAGTCCATTGGAGCTACTACTTTAAAAATTCTCTTTTAAAAAAAGAGCATTCTCCCTAAAAAAAAATTTAAAATTCTTTTTTAAAAATTCCTTTCAAAATTCTCCTTTACTATAAATTTAACAATCCATAAATATATTTTGATATACAAAAAAAGAAAAGGTATTGTATAAGAAATTTGAATTCTGTTGCTTAGTTTACTTTTTAGAAGAGATATATGTATATATAATTAAACAAGATTGTAACAAAATTGGTATTTATAGCCTCTTCACTTTTTTTCTTTTCTTCTGAGTTTAAAAATATTTTATTGATGCTTTTTTGCGTATCTATTGACACTCCCTAACCCACCCATCCTTCATTCAATTCTTTCATTTCATAAATGAAGTGGACTTGGAGTTTGAGCCTTGGCTCTGTTTTTTATGACTTATCCGACCTTGGGCAAGCAAGGCAAATCTGATGGGTTTTTTTTTTTCAGGTAGGTAAAGCCCCTCTGAAGCTTAGCTTCCTCCTCTGTAAAAAGATGGACTAGATTATTTCAAAGAGTCTGTCCAGTTCTGATATATTATGATCTTTGAAGCTCAGAGAGGTTGAATGATTTGCTCTGGATCGCACAGCTCTGTGGCAGAGCTGGGAACAAAAACCAGGTCTCCTGATTACTGATTATGTGATGTCTTTACCACATCACCAAACAATGCTCCTCCCAGCCCCACCTTTGTATGGGTGAAACTTCTGGGCAGCTCACTCCATGTGTGTAAATATGTAATAAAGCAATCAACACCTTGGCCATATCTGAAATTGCACAGCTCTATTCTGTAACAATGGTCCATCACCTCTTCTTCAAGAGGTGGGAAATGTGCTTTCTCATCATTCTTCTGAAGCAAAACTTATTTGATGCTTCCATCCATCAGTAAGTCTATCGACAAACATCTGTTTAGCCTTTAGTATGTACCAGGCAGTAGGGTTACACAACAAGTTGACTTTCTTCACATTATTATTGTTGTCATCCTATAAATTGACCTCAGGATTCTGCTCATTTCATTCTGAAGCATACAAACCTTCCCCAAATACACATTGTGCTCTTCTACCTCCCCGCCTTTGAAAATGCTGCTTCCTTTCCCTTCAATGCCCTTTCCTCCTCCCTCCTTCCTTGCACAATCTGTAGAACTGAGATGAATCCAATGAAATCTTCATCTATCAAAACTGTCATCCCCACAATAATTCATCTAAATTCATTCAAGCACAGAAAATACAAAGACCAAAATGAGAGTTTCTATTCTCAAGGAACTTCCATTCTACTGAAAGAATCCCCCACGGATTGTGAGGTGATTAGATCTCAAACGCCACCCCTCCGTACTTTCTCTGATCAAAGAGAGAATGGACTTCCAAGCAGTGTGGTATCAAGAGCTCTGACTTACCTTGCCACACATGTGCCTTACTACCCTTGAGTAATGAATTTGAGCTTACTCTTCCTTGGGATATTTATCATATTCATAGAGAAAAAGAGAGTTTGCGCATTATTTTAGCAACTTGCCAAAGCAGAGAGAATACACTCGCTGGGGGTGTCTAAAAGTGAGATGGTAATATAGCAGTGACTAGCCAAAGTGGGTTGGGCATCATCATCATCTCCTTGGCTTTGTGATTGAATCACCCCTCGGAGGGAGGGGGGATGAGAGCAGCTAGAGAGAATCAGCCCAAGGAAGGGGTGAGTTGCCCAGAAGTTCTGCCTACACAAAAGTGGGGCTGGGAGGAGCAAAGTGATTGGCAGTTCTGTCGGCTTGCTCACCAGCCTACCCAAAAATGAGCCACATGGCATAAAAGGGGAGTATAGCATGGTTTGGTGATGTGGTAAAAAAAAAAAAATCACATTATTGGCAATCAGGAGACCTGGTTTTTGTTCCCAGCTCTACCACTGAGCTGTGTGACTCTGAGCAAATCATTCAACCTCTCTGAACTTCAAAGATCACAATATATTAGAACACAATATATTAGAACCAGAAAGCCTCTTAAAAACAATCTAGTCCATTTTACAGATGAGAAAGCTAAGGCTCAGATGGGCTTTACCTGCCTGTAAAAAAAATCAGATTTACTTTGCTTGCCCAAGCTCAGTCAGGTCATAAATAGCATAGCCAAGGCTCAAACTCCAAATACATTTTGTTTATGAAAATAAAGGATTGAAGTAAATGATCTCTGAAGACCTTCTCAGCTCTAAAGTTCTACATTAAAACCCTTTTTGTCTTGTTTTAATTGCAGCAAGAATGAAATTATAATTACATCAGCAAGTAGAATGCTACAAAACCACTCTGACACAACTACTGAACAGACCGGAGCAAAAAGACTTGGTCTTTTGGGAAGTTGGGATCCTGGGTATGGAGCAGGATCAATGCAGAGAATGTACCAAAATCATCATTCCCTCCTGTTGCAGATTTACCAAAACTGAGAGGCTTATGCTTTATGAGACAGTCCCACTGGAGTCCAGATCATTCAAAAGGAAGTCACCCTTCCCATCTAACTGAAATTAGGTAATGTAACAGAAAGTGAAATTTAAAAATCACACCCACACCCTGAATGACAACCAAAGAGCTATTGACTACAGAGAAGACTAACGGGAGTATGTTTCTGTAATCAAGTTTGCAGTTTCCTTTTCATTCAGGATCTTTATTAGATCAATATTTGACAAGAAATAGATTTGTAACTTATAGAACCCAAGGTTATCTTAGAAACTGAGACAAGGAGATATTTCTTTTATATCCTCTCATCTAATTCTAAATAATATTTTATTTTCCCCTAATTACATGTTAAGACAATTTTTAGCATTTTTTTAAAAAAATATTTTAAGTTCCAAATTCTATCCCTTACTTCCTCCCTGAGATAGTAAGCAATCCAAAATTAGGAAAGCATGGGATTATTTACATCTCATCTATTTTTAGAACCAGTGGAGCCAACACATTTGGCTCTCTTCAAAAGACCTCTTTCACATAGTCCAAGGATATTTCTGCAAGGATGGGTCATACCTTCAGAGGCCTAGCAATAGAAGAGACCTAGGAGGCCATTTACCCCAAGCCATTCATTTTATTGATAAAGAAAATGAGGACCAGAGAGGTAAACTGAGGCTCAAAGTTATCACATAAGTAGGAATTTCCAACAATGGGTTTCAAAAAGACCCGGTCATTGTATTTTTAACGGATCAATTCAATTAAACAAGCATTTATGAAGTGCCTGATGTTTTCAAGGTTACAGTCACAGAAGCCAGAGTAGAAGGCACATGTGTGGCAAGGTAAGTTGGCTCTATGCCAACCTGTACTTCAATTGGAATTCCCTTTATGATCTCCTGGAATGAATGGTCATCCATCACTCAGCGGAGACCTCTGTTAGTGGACACTCCACTCCTGCCCGATGTGGTTCATTTCATTTTGTAAAGTTCTAATTACTAATGTTTGTCCTTACAATGAGCCAAAAATCTACTCTTGCCTCTTCTACCCTATGATTGTCATTTTTGTAGCACTACAGTAAAGCTGAATAAGCCTATTCCCTTTTCCACATGACAGCCTTTCCAATAATTTCCCACAGTTACCATGGCCCCTGAATCTTTTCTTCCCCCGGCTAAACATTCCCAGTTCTTCCAATCAATACTTATATGATATGGGCTGGGCCATCTCCAGTCATCCTGATTGATGATCTGGCCACTAGACCCAGATGGCTCTGGAGGAGAAAGTGAGGCCAATGACTTCACACAGCCTTCCTTCACTCAAATCAGATTCAATTGTAAGTCATGTCATCATCTCCCTGATGTCATGGTTCTCTTCTAGAACAAAGGACAAACCACATATCATATGGACTCAAATGTTCTCCCCATCCCAACTGTCCACCTCTGGACAGGTTCCAGCTTGTCAATCTCCTTTCTAAAAGGCAATGTCCAGAACTAAACAGTAGAACCCAGGCATCTGGGGCTGTCATCTCCCATGTTCTAAACATAAGTCCCTTCTCATGGTGGTGGAAGATCATATTAACTCTTTTGGTCACCACATTGTTTTGTGAATACATAATTGAGTTTGTAATCTTCTAGAACCCCAAGATCTTTTCCATAGAAACTTTTGTCATGCCCTGCCTGCCCCATTTTGTACTTCTTCAATTGAGCTGCTGAATACATGTGTAAGGCTACATTTGTCCCTATTAAATTTCATTTCATTTCTTCATTAGATGCAGCCTAAGGTTGTCAGTGGAAGCAGCTGGTGGTGCAGTGAATAGAACACTGAAGGTGTGTTAAGAGGAGTAATATAAAATAACTGGAAAGTAGATTGGATCCAGAGATTTGAAAGCATCAAGTGCTAGGCTAATGTATTTGCATTTAATCCTAGAGGCAGGAAAGGGGAGTAGAGAGCTGAGCAAGAAAGTAGCACAGTCAGACCTATCCATTAAGAAGATTCATTTGGCAGCTGTATGAAGAAAACAGAGGAGAGGGAAGATGCTGGAAGAACCGAGTCTAGTTAAGAGCTATTAAAATAATCCAGGTAAAAGGTGATGGCATCCTCAAACAGATGGTGACAATGTGAATGGAGAGTGTGGGAAAGATGAAAGTGACATTGTAGAAGTAGAATTGTGATCATCTTTAATTTATCCTGCATAGATTGTATTTGCATGTTGTCTTTCCTCCGTCAGACTCTAAGCTCCCTGAGGGCAGGGATCATCTTTTGCCTTTCTTTGTATCCTCAGCACTTAGCACAGAGCCTGGCACATATTAGGTGATTAATAAAAGCTTGTTGACTTGATTTGAGGATCAATAAGACTTTATTAACCGATTAGATGCAACCATTGGACAGAAAAAGGGGGGAGGGGGAGTGAAATGGCTCCAATATGTAGCCTGGGTGTATGAGAGGATAGTCATGCTATCAATTTGTAAAGGTGAGGTTGATTGATTTACTTAATGAAGTCACCTCACCCCAGTTAAATAAGTGATTAAATGCCCAATCAAAGCATTTCAATCATAGACTTTAGACTTAGTGCAAAAAGTCTTTGGAATTGCAGTGACATTGCATAAGAATCATTTTTCTGGTAGGCTGAGGAAACTCAGTCATTCCCCAGGAGTCCTATATAAATTATCAAGGTGGTTTAGAATTAGAGTTATTTGACATATTGAAAAAAAAACTGATTCCAGGAAAACCCCTAAGGAGGAATCTCCTTGGTGGTGGGGTAGGAGTAGGGAGGAGGAAAGGCCTTGCCTTCAGCCTTGGCCTATGTTTCCTTCCCGCTCCCCAACATTGGCTGGAAAGGATCTTGGGAGCTTTGGGGTGTCTAGAGAATGTTGGACTCCCCATCTTCCCATAGGGATGTTCTAGCAGCATCCCCAGATCAGCATCTGTCAGTGCCTGCATTGGGAGCCAAGGAGACGATGGATACAGATTCCTTAGGAAAGAAGCTACACCACACACACACCCAGCCTGAAGGGACATTCTTGAGGACTCCACAAATGAAAGGAAAAGACTTAGCAACTAGGATTTGTGACATATCTTTGTCACATGTGATCTCTAAGCCTGAGTCTCCTCTCCTCCATGCTCTATATGTACTTGGAGAGTATGACACAGACTTTTGAGGAAATAGTTTCATAACAACTGTTTTTACCATACTATTTTACTAAATATTTCTTTCTAAAACCTACCTGAGGCTGGATGACTAAAATAATTTTCAACTGATAATTGAGCGTGCTTCTTGGTGGGGAGCACATTGCGGGGCGGGGGGAGTGGGGCTCGAGCTAATAGCATTAAAGACTCTCTTCCAACTCCTCACCATTGCTCCAGAGCCCTGAGGAGAAATGTCATCCTGCTCTAGGAAGCAAAACTTGTTTGTGAAAGTGGGCACTAGGATAAGGATATTCAGAGGATATATGCGCTACAAAAAGAAATATGAAAATTGAGGTATGAGCAAAAGAAATGGGAAAAATTCACATTTCAACCACAAGAAACATATGGAAATGCTGACTCCTCTAGACCACCAATTTATCTGTGTTCCCAGAATCAACTAGTTGTTCTCAAGGTCCTTTCCAATGATGATTCATTCTCTGGTCTTTAAGATGCTTAAATGAAAATTTTTAAATATAAATGAGTGACACATTTGTACCTTAATATGCCAGTATTTTCGTATAAGGTGAGTCCATCATGGACAATATTCAAGAGGCTTTCTAGGTACTGAATGACCAAAAGAACCTTTCTACAAGGCAGCCACAAGAGACCAACCTGAAGGACACAACAATGGTAAGGTTTCATGATATCAATCAATCAAGTCAATCAATAGGCATTTCATAAACTCTTACTATATGCCAAACACTGGGGTAGACAATAGAGATACATATACAGAAAATAAAAAACTCCCAAGGGACTAACATTCTAATGAGGAAAATAACTACTAAAATATATACATATATACAGGATAAGTGTAAAGAGAATAAATACAAGGTGGTTTGGGAGGGAGGGATTCATGCATATTTTGTTGTCGTTTTTCAGTCCTATCCAACTCTCCATGACCCCATTTGGGGTTTTCTTAGCTGAGATACTGGAGTGGTTTGTCATTTCCTTCCCTAGCTCATTTTACAGATGAGGAAACTGAAGAAAACAGGATTAAGTGACTTGCCCAGGGTCACACAGTTAGTAAGTGTCTGGGGCCAGATTTGAACCCACAAAGACGAATCTTCTTGACTTCAGGCCTGGTACTCCATTCACTGTGCCACCTAGCTGCCCTTTCATGCATAAGTGAAGTACAAAAGCATTTATTAAGCTCCTACTATGTGCCACGCACATAGTAGGATACAAAGAAAGGCAAAAGATAGCTCTCATGGAGAAACAACATACAAATAGCTATGTATGAAAACAATATATCCTGGACAAATTGGAGATAATCCACAGAGAGAAGACCCTAGAATTAGAAGGGATGAGGAAAGACCTTCAGTAGAAGGTGGGAGTTTAGCTGGGACTTCAAGGAAGCGAGAGTAGGCAGAGATGAAGAGGGAGAGAATTTCAGGCAGAGGCCAATGGCCAGGGAAACCGTGTGGTGTCAGGAGGCTTTAATGTTTTGTGCCATGAAGGGCAGCACAGTATAAGAAGCCTGGAAAGGAGGGGGCCAGGTTACAGAGGGCTTTAAACGTCAGATCAGATTTTATATTTGATCCTGGAGGCAATAAGGAACTGCTGGAGCTGATTGAATAGGGGTTGACATGATCAGACCTGTGCTTTAGAAAGGTCATTTTGACAGCCAAGTGGAAGACACATGAGCAGAGAGAAACTTGATGTGGGGAAATCAACCAGCAAGCTATTGCAATAGTCCATGCATGTTGCATAAGCTGGGTCTTAAAGAAGATTCTAGGAATACTCTCCCTTAAAGGAAGAAGTGGAAATGAGGTGGGAATAAATGATTATAAATGACACTGTCCCTCAAAAAAATAGGCTAAATTTCTACAAATTGGAGGCTTTGATTAACAAGCATTTCATCTGTTCTGAATCATGTGCTGAAATAGAACTATTCTTTGCTGAGGAGCAGAGGTTCTTAACCTGAGTTTCTGAACTGGTTTTTTAATATTTTGAGAACTGTCTTTCAATATAATTTGCTTTCTTTGTCATCTTGTGTGTTTTATTTAATGCATTTTAAAACATTATTCTGAGAAGAGATCCATAGGGTTTGCCAGACTGTCACAAGGGAGCCATTTTACCAAAAAAAAAAGTTAAGAATCCCCAGAAACATCAAGGAAAAGGGCTTCATTTGGTGGCTTTTATTTCCCTTCCTTGTGAGGATTTACAATCTCCCCTCTCTTCTTCTTCTCCTTCACTGGCCTCCAAGTTAGTGGGGACAAGGTGAGAGATAAAAAATAGCCACAGTCAAGGTAGGGAAAGTTCCTTTTCTTTCAGTAGAGAGTATGGGACAGTAATGGAGAAATGCTTCCTGCCTGTCAGACATTGCTGCTGTATTAGTTGATTTTGTCTACTTGTCTCACTTTGTTAAAAACCAAGAGGGTTAAGAGGCAACCTGAGGTATGGCCAGAAAGCTGGCTTCAGAGCCAGGACAACCTGGGTCCTACTTCTGATACACCCTGACTGCATGGCCCTAAGCAAGTGTCAGTGTCCTAAGGTCCAGAAAAGGTGCCCACCTGCATTTTGGAGGGCATCTCTTTATCTGGGAGTCCCCTATGCCAATGGAATCATAGGTCTAGTCTCTGTGAGTGGTGAGATATTATTATTGAAAATTAAGAAAAATGCTTAGCATAGTACCTGGTACAAAACAGGTGTTTAATAAATGTTTGTTCTCTCAAAAGAAGGTTAAATGGAAGTTAGGGAATATTATCAGGAAATTGCTGTGATACAAAGATAAAAAATAAAACTTTTGAAAGAGATTAGACGAGAGAGGGAAAGGATGGATCCAATACTATTTTTTCTTTCCCCCTCAATCCCTACATCAAGTTTAACCTTGAGAAGAGAATCAAGTGATCAGTGGGGTAATGACCTCTAGGCAGGAGGTACTCTGGGCTCCCATCCCACTTCTGACACTCATCAACTTTGTGACTTTGGACAAGCCAATTAACCTCTAGAAGCCCTGCTTTCTTCATCAGCAAAAAGAAGATAACAATCACTATATAATAGTACTTACCTCACAGTGAGATAATGTGTGTAATGCAACCTTAAAGTGATACAAAAATGTCAGTTATCCTTATAACAATGGACTACATTCTATTTTAATTTTCTTTGTCTTTTTTCAGGGCATTTCTTTTGGGGGATTCTTCAGGGGATGCAGTAGGCATGACACCCACAAGCCTGAAGCATGTTAATACCATGCTGGCATTAACAGCTGCCATGTATTCCCATTGACATCTTTCAAAGAAAATGAGGTTGGTCGATAAACATTTATTAAATGCCTAGTATGGGCCAGGCACTGTGCTGAATGCTGGGGAGACAAAGAAAGGCAATGGGGCCTGCCTGCCTGCCAGGGAGCTCAGAGAGGTTAGTCATTAAACAAAATAGAAAGATATTTGTCACTCAAAGGAAAGGAAGAGTGGTAGAAAAGACTCGGAGAACCCTGGTAGCCATCACACCTTCACACGATGGAACAGCATCAGAAAGCCGCTTTGTGGGCTCCACATTCTCTGCCACTGACATCATCCCTTCAGGGCAACACAATGGGAGATAGAGGGTGATGCTGTAGGTGGTGTGCTAAAATAAATATTCTTGCGCTGTAAGTCAATGAAATAACCACATTACCAAATGGCCCCACTCATTTTCTACCACTGTACTTGCCCCTAGGGAAATCACCCAAATTGTTTGTTTAATGTAGCATCCTGAAAGGCCTGTAATTTGCTTTGTGGAGGAGGGAGGAGAATGATGTCTCTATTTGAGCTTTGTGGTTCACTCACATTTTCATCGGCTTACCATGGCTGCAAAATGGAGAACGTTGGAAGGGGATGGACCAGACAAGGATCTTGGGCTCACCCTGGTGCTCTGCTATCTGTTGAATCTTGATGGTGAAAGGGAACTTCAACATCTTTAGGTCAATCCCCTCATATTTTCCCCTGAACTTTCTTTTTTTCTTTAATTAAAAACCATTTTTCCTCTCATTCTTTCTCCTCTCCCACTAAAACAAAGAAGAAAAGCAAAACACTTGTCACAACAATGCACAGTCAAACAAATTCCCAAATCGGCCATGTCCAAAAAACGTGTGTCTTGTTCTGCAGCTTGAGTCCATCCCTCTTCTGTTAGGGGATGGGAGCCAGTTTCATCATCCATCAGTCCTCTGGAATCACAGTTGGTCACCCCATCAATCAGACAAAATTATTTATCTTTACTATGTTATTTTTATTTTGTAAATTGCACTGGTTCTGCTCACTACCATAAACATCAGTTCACACAAAGCTTCCCCGATTTCCCTGAAGTTATCCTTTTCACAATTTCCTATGATACAATAACACGCTATCCCATAATGTCCATTCCCTTCTTTTTCTGATGACAAACTTCACTCTCTCAAAATACAGCCCTCACCAAGACTGTTTTAAAAAGTGTGCCCTGCCAAGCGTGGAATTTTCCCAAGCATCATGAAATTTCCATCTTAATTCCACAAATGGAAGGATCCTAAATTGCGAAGATCTTACTATCCAAAGGACCATCCTTCTTGGTGAAATCATCTTCCTTCAGGGTGTTGAAGGTTCATTTACCTCATCCTTAGTACATTAGCTACTTCTGTACAGAGCAAGAATGTCCTGGAAGGCACAATTTTTCATTATAAGTATCTGACCAGGTGTAATAAAGAATCCTACATTAGTAACCATAGAGACTATATCTGTTGCCTATTTTCAGTTGCCTAGAGTCAGGAAGACTCATCTTGCTGAGTTCAAATCTGGCCTCGGACACGTACTAAATGTCTGACGCTGACCAAGTCACTTAACCCTGTTTGCCTCACTTTCCTCATCTGTAAAATGAGTTAGAGAAGGAAATGGCAAGCCACTCTTGTATCTCAAAACCCATATGGGGTCATGAGGAGCCAGACGTGACTGAGAAAGGGTAATCAACAACAACAAACTGAAAATTGTTTAATCATTTTTCAGTCACGTCTGACTCTTCATGATCCCATTTGGGGCTTTCTTGGCAAAGATACCGGGATACTTCTCCAGATCTTTTTACAGATGAGGAAACTGAAGCAAACAGGGTGAAGTGACTTGCACAGGGTCCTACAGCTAGTAAGTGTCTGAGGCCAGATTTGAACTCAGCAAGATGAGTCTTCCTGACTCCAGTCCCACAGCTCCATATTTTTGCCAAGAAAACCCCAAACGGGGCCGCAAGGAGTCACAAAGGGACTGAAAAACAACTTAATGACAACAACAAGCACTTGATAAATGTTTGTTGATTGAACGATCAATTTATGATCTATGACAACTAAAGAGTGAGATCGAAATGGACAGACCGAGAGCTGGACAATTTACTATCAAGCTTTGTGATGTTTTTTGGAGTCAGGAAGACCTTAATTCAAATGTAGTCTCAGACACTTACTAGCTGCATGACCTTGGACAATCCACTAAACCTCTGTTTTCCTCAGTTCCCTCATCTGTAAAATGAGGATAATAAGAGCACCCACACCCCAGGGTTGTTGTGAGAATAAAATTAGATTAATAATTGCCAAGTGTAGCATAGTACCTGGTACAAAGTAGACACTATATATATGTTAGCTGTTATTATTATTGTTTGGGGGGAAGGCATTGGAGTACAGAGCCCATTTCTCCAGCTAAGGATTTGTTTCCCAGCCTTTAATCTCATATAAAATTTATCTAAAGTATAATAAAAATGCCAGGCCTGAGGCTCTATAAATTGCCATTCACTTTAATGATAGATTTCCCTACTCCAGCAGTCTCTACTAGATTCCAGATCTTATTTTCCTAATCTAAAAAGAAAAAACCATAACTTTGTTCATTCATTTCTTGGTGGTCCCCCTGCACTTTACTCACCATTTATTGATATGCCATCACACAGAGGACAGCTGCTCACACAGCAGGCAACCAACATGGAAGCGCTGAAGTCTAGTAAGATGTCAAAAAATAAAGCCTGGAAAGGAATAAAAAATGACCGTGTACCCTGGGAATGGCAGGCCTAGTATGCTACCAGAGGTGCTGATGAGGGTCAGCTTCTGCCAGCAAATTACTACAAGAGAAGGAAGGAAGGAAACAAGCATTTATTAAGCACCTACTATGCGTCAGGCACTACGCTGAACATTTTACAAATATTGTAATCTCGTTTGATCCTTACAACAACCGTGGAAGGTAGATGCTATTATTATCTACATTTTACAGTTAAAGAAACTGAGGCAGAATGGGGTTAATTGACTTGTCCAGGGTCAAACAGCCATTACTTAATCTGAGCTTGGATTTGAACCCGGATCTTCCTGACTCCATGCCCAGCGCTCTATCCACAGCACCACCTAGCTGTCTCTAGGCAGCTCAAAGAGGCTCAAACCTTGCTGTTCAGACTTGTCCGTTTCTATCATGAGTCATTACAGTCAAATGAGATAATATAATGTAAAGTCCTTTGCAAACCTTCAGGTGCCACTTAATGTTAGCTGAGCGGATAAGAGCTCACTACAGATCCCTGATGAATTCTGCTAAGTTTAAAACCTCAGTAATAACATTGCATTTGCCCGTACTTTGGGTCTAACTAACATCGCTGAAGTCTCTGCCTGCTTTATAGAAAGTTTGGGAGAGAGGGAGAAGGGAGGGGTGGGTCTTGGTACTGATTTCTTGATCAAAAGAATTAAATGTTTCTAGCCCCACCCACTGGTTGGTTTCTTTGCCAAGTAAATAGGAAACTGGTTGCATTGTATTTAGATATGCCCTTCATTCATGTCATAATCCTAAGACAATCAATATAGAAGCCATTAGCTTCCCCTGCTCAAGCCCACCCCTCTTCCAATCTGCCCCCTTATCATCAAGGACATGATGAAAGGTTCAAAATCTCAGTCTTATTATTGATTTCGTGCTCTTACCCCACCCCCATGTATCTAACCAATTGTCAATCTTGTCTCTTTTGCCTTGGCTACATCTCTCCCATATGTCCCCTCTCTCTACTCACATGGCAACCCCCCAAGTTCATGCTACTTTTACAAAAGTCTCCTTGCCTTTGGTCTCCCCACTCAAATCCATCCTCTTCTTAGCTGCCAAGGTGATTTTATTCTACTCAATAAACTCCTGTGATTTCCTATCACCTCCAGGATCAAATGCAGCCCTTTGGTTGGTATTTAAAGATCTTCACAATATGGCTCCTTCTTGGGCATGCTGGAGCCAACTAAAAATAGACTCAAGAGACTTAAATTTTCGATGAGATTTTATACCTTAGAAATCCACAAACACTACAAATCAGGGGCTTGGTCTATTATATTGTTGTTGGTCAACTAGACTTAAGAAAGCGATGAGAAAATGTTAATGATGTAGATTTAACTTAAGTGTGTTTCCTCTTTTTTCTTTTGAGAGTTGATTGTTAAACATTTACCAGAGCACCTTTGGCCCCTTTCTACTTTTCCATTCAGTGAGTAGGCTGTTGGAGTTGGAATCAGGATAGACCTGAGTTTGAATCTCACTATAAGCACTTACTAGCTGTATAACCCTGTGCAAGTCACCTACCCTCATTCTGCCTCAGTTTCATATCTGTAAAATAGGAATCAATATTATTATCATTATATTATATGTAGTATCATATATAATTGCATTATAATTATAATATTATATTATAGCAGCTCCTTCCCAGGGTAGTGAGAACCAAGTGAAATGATATTTATCAAGTGCTTTGCAAACTTTAAACACTATATAAATACTAGTTATTATTATTACTAATCCTGGGTCTAAGAGGAAAAAACGATGTGTAGCCTTCAGCCTCCTGAAAACTTTGTTTTTTTTTAATGGATTTTTTAATGATTGACAGCTCTCCAAAGATTAGTCTAGAGGGATTAGAGAATTATGGCGGGTGTCAGAGAAGTATACATGAGATTTTTGTTTGGTTCATTAAAAAAAAATCTTAGGGAATTTTTTTTCCTTTTTAGAGGGTTGTTTCACATGAGAAGTAATGCCAAGTATGACAAGCAAAAGAGAAGATGGGCTGGTCCTGTGATGAGAACGAGAAATAAATGGTGAACAGCTTGCTTCCCCCTCTAGGATGTCAACACAATGCCTTGAAGACCCAAAATTGGAGTCAGAGTACCCCCAGGATCAAATCTCACTTCTGACTCTGATGCTTGCTATACATTCCTGACTCTGAACAAGTCACATAACTTCCCTGGGTCTCAGTTTTGTCATCTGTAAAATGAGGTCATTGGCCAAAATGTCTAATTCTAACTCTAGCTCTACAATCCCAGGTCACAATCTCTCTAGGCACTGGTTTCTCCATCTGGACAATGAGAGAAATATTAAGGACACTCCCCTTTCTAAATCTTGGATCCTGTTATCCTAAGATGATCCTTGGATCAGTTATTTCTTTCCTAATGAAGGACAGAAAGAGCTCTCAGCACCCCTCTCAGTATTGGTACCGTGGGGCAAAGTCCTAGCCATCCCACCATAGTTACTACTCTAGTCCTCACCATCTGTCATTTCCTTTAGTTTCTGTTAGTTGTATACACAAACATATACATACAGTCAGCTTTGTTTCTTATTATTCTCCATTGAACTCCACATCTCAAGTTGGCAAATCTTCCATGATTGCAATTTGGGGTGGTGTGTTTACATATACAGATTATGGAATAAATGATTAAACAGTTCATGAGTAATGCAGTCACAATTAGAAAAATACTAGTTAGAACATTTCCTTCTTCAAAGGAATTTTCTTTAGTTCAATTTACAAGAATTAATAAAAACTATTAATAAATCATTATGCAAAACTAAAGTAACTTGTCATGAGCAAGAAATGCAAGGAAGTATTTCAGATTGTCCTGTCACTAACTGATTTTTCAAGTGTGCATACTGGCATGTACTGCTGATTAGAGCTGATGAACCTTTGGAGCAGCTAGACGGTGTAGTAGACAGAGTGCCAGGCCTGGAGTCAGGAAGATTCATCTTCCTAAGTTCAAATCTGACTTCAGACACTTACTATCTGTGTGACCCCAGACAAGTCACTTAACCCTGTTTGCCTCAGTTTTCTCATGTATAAAATGAGTTGGAGAAGGAAAGAGCAAACCACTGCATTATCTTTGCCAAGAAGACCCCAAATAAGGTCACAGTCAGACATGACTAAAACAACTGAAATGATATCACATCACATCACATCAAAGCTTTAGAACCAAAAGAAAAACAAAAGCATAAATCAGTAGTGATCAAATGTAAAATGTAAAATGTCCCTAAAACAAGAAGAGTTTTTCTGTCATTGAATACTTCACCTGTTCTTTAAAATTCTGTCTTGAACTTTTATATCATTTTGAACTGGGACTTTATAGCAAGGAACTATATATTAGGTACTCATGTTTTAGCTAATTTTCCTCGATTTTATGTAGGCAGTACAAGTGGCTTTCTTTCAGTCTTCTCCTCCCTCAGGAGATTGGCTTTCCCTTAGAACTCAGCCACTAAAAACTGGGGCCAGTGTTTTGGAGGATTAAAGTGAGCTCAGCCATGTTTTGGTTCCTCGTAGCTTACTTCTATCAACTTGCTTTTGATTTGTTTGTAGAGGTAGCTGGATCCCAGATTCATATGCCAGGTATATACCATCTAATATCATTTTCCATCTTTGTCCTAACAGCTCTAAAACCCTCAATCTACTTTCATTGATCAAACTTTTTGCCCCTCGACTTAACCTGAGGTTTGTGAATTTGTTTTTATTATTTATTTTGATAACTGTATTTAAATATAACTTACTTCCTTTGTAATCTTTTGTTTTATTTTATGAATTTAAAAATATTGTTCTGAGAAGAGGCCTATAAGTTTGGCCTAACAGCCAAAGAAAGCCCATGATACAAGAAAGGTTGAAAACCACTGCTCTAGAAGGAGGACCACTGTCTTCCATATCCACTCTTTATATTTGTAAACCATAAGTAAAATGCACATAGAGCTTAGGATTTCTGCTGGCCAACAGAGTTTTATAGTGGGCAAATGAGTTCTAAATTGAAAGCAACAGATAAAGAACTTCCTAGCTTGGGCTCCTGATTAACTGGAAGGGGGAAAAGCCAGTTTTGTTAGGAGGTAGAAGAGGTATTCTGAGCCATCCCATTCATTGGGCCAGCTCTTGCCATCCCAGAGCTATGGATTCCTGGTATCACTGCTTCTGTGATATTGAAACACAAGACAGTCCACATCTTCAGATAAGCTTTCATGGCTTATTTCCCTGAAGTAGTTAACTTCCACGCCCTAGTCTCAAACCCCTTCTTACCACCTGCCCTGTCCTTATGACCTTCTCATAACTCTATAATTGTTTTTTTTTCCAAAATAAGGGTGAGACTTGATAGTAAAAATAACTCACAAGGTCCCCTGCCACATGGAACGGGCTACTTCTTTTCCTTAAAAGACTCTGAAATTGTCTTCAAGACTGAACTAGATCAAAGGATTAAGGTTTGAGCCACTAATATAGCTGCTTCATTGCTTGAATACAAAAAGCCAAAAGCAACTCCAACTGGGCTCTGAGGCTCCTACACACAAGTTTAGAGCAACCTGGTGATGTAGTGGATTGAGAGCTGGATCCGGAGTCAGGAAGACCTGAGTTCAAGTCTAGACTCAGACCATACTAGCTGTGTGACTTTGTTTGCCTTGATTTCCTCAACTGCAAAGTCTGGGTAATAAAAGCACCTACTGTTCAGAGCTGTAGTGAGGATCAAATGACATATCTGTAAAATGCTTAGCACAAGAGATTTCTGGGAAGATGGTTGAATAGGAAAGGAAATACCGGGCTCTCCAAATTTCTCTTACAAACAAGATGAAATATCGCCTCAAAGAGAACTTTGAGCAGCAGAAATAATTAAAAGTCAGGGTAAAGCAGTTGATCTCCTAACACAACTTAAGAGGACATCAAGAAAGACTCAACCTCCAGGGGCTGAGGTTCTGTTCCAGTGGAAGCAGGTAGGGGTGGATGGCTGGTAGTGCTGGAACCTTGTACTCATCAGAACTGAGTTAAAGAGGGAGCAACATATACATCTAGAAGGGTATAAAAGTCTTCTAAATTTATCATGGAAGTAGGAGGGTGAGGGAGTGGATAAGGGAGGGATTCTTTAAAAGGATGCGAATTAGGGAAGTACTGGTTAAAAGTACACTAGGTGTGAGGAGCGACAGGGTAAAAAGAGTGGGTGAGAAAGATAAACAGTGAGGAAAAATAGAGTGGAGGGAAATACACAACTAGTAATTATAATCTCAAATGTGAATGAGATGAATTAACCCATAAAACAGCAATGGATAGCAGAACAGATTAAAATCCAGAATCCAACAATATGATGGTTACAAGAAACACATTTTAGAATGAGAGATACACACAGAGTTAAAATAAAGGGCTGGAGTAGAATTCATTATGCTTCAGCTGAGGGGAAAAAAAGCAGGGGTAGCAATCATGATCTCAGACAAATTTAAATCTAAAATAGGTTTAATTAAAAGAAATAAATGAGGAAACTACATTATGATAAAAAGTAACAGACAATGAAGCAATATCACTACTAAATATATATGAATCAAATTCTATAGCATCTAGACTTTTAAAGGAAAAGTTAAATGAATTGCAGGTGGAAATAGATGGTAATACTACAATAGCGGAGGCCTTTAAACTTAACCTCTCAGGATTAGATAAATCTAACCAAAAAAAAATAAATAAGAAAGAAGTTAAGGAGGAGAATAGAAACTTAGATAAGCTAGGTATGTTAGATATTTGGAGAGAATTGAATGGGAATAGAAAGGATTACACCTTTTTCTCAGCACTAATGGTACTTTTACAAAAATTGACTGTATATTAGGGCATTAAAAGCTTTATAGTTAAATGCAGGAAAGCAGAAATATTGAATTCATCCTTCTCAGATCACAATGTAATAAAAATTATATTCAATAAGATAACATAGAAACAGATTAAACACTAATTGAAGACTAAACAACCTAATCTTAAAGAATGAGAAGGCTAAAGAATCAATCTTAGAAACAATCAATAATTTCATTAAAAATAATGATAACAATGAGACAATATATCAAAACTTATGGGATACAGCAAAAGCAGTAATCAAAGAAAAATATATATCTCTAAAAGCTCATGTCAATAGAGCAGAGAAAGAGCAGACCAATGAATTAGGTATGCAATTAAAAAAAAACAGAAAAAGAATAACTTAAAAATTCCCAATTAAATTCCAAATTGGAAATCCTAAAAATTAAAGGTGAGATTAAGTATTGAGTAGAAAATTGAGTACAAAAAATCATTGAGTAAAACTAGGAGTTGGTTTTATAAAAAAATTTAAAAAGATAAACCATTGGTTCATATGATTTAAAATAGAGAGAAAATAAAATTAATTCATTTGAATTAAAAATGAAAAGGGTGAATATATCACTAATGAAGATGAAATCAAAACAATTATAAAGAGTTATTCTGACCAATTATATGCCAATAGATTTAACAACTGAAGTGAAATGCAAGAATATCTATAAAAATGTAAACTGCCAAGATTAACAGAAGAGGAAATACAGTATCTAAATAAGCCTATTCTAGAAAAATAAGTTAAACAGGTTATAAAAGACTTTCCTTAGAAAAAAAAAGCATCAGGACCAGGTGGATTTACCAGTGAACTCTACCAAACATTTAAAGATCAACTAATTCTAATATTAAATAAATTATTTGGAATAATAGGCAAAGAAGTAGTCCTACCAAACTCCTTTTATGAAACAAATATGGTACTGATATCTCAACCAGGAAAAGCAAAACAGAGGAAAAAAATTATAGACTAATTTCATTAATGAAAATGGATACAAAAAATCCTAAACAGAATATTAGTTAGTAGACTACAACAATATATTACAAAGATTATACGTTGTGACCAAGTGGGATTTATACCAGGAAAACAAGAAAACTGTTTAACATAAAGAAAACTATTAACATAACTGATAATATCAAAAATAAAAGTAACAAAGATCATATGATTATATGAATAGATATAGAAAAAGCTTTTGATAAAAATCCAATACTCATTCTATTTTTTAAAAAATGACTTGAAAGCATAGATGTAAGTGGATTTTTCTTTAAAATGATAAGAAGCATCTACTTAAAACCACCAGAAAGCTTTATTTGTAATGGGGATAAACTAGAAGCCTTCCCAATAAGATCAGGAGTGAAACAAGGATGCCCATTGTCATTAATATTATTCAATAGTGTATTAGAAATGCCAGCCAAATAGCAATAAGAAAAACAAATTGAAGGAATCAGAATGGGCAATGGGGTAATGAAATGATCTCTTTTTGCAGAAGATATGCTGATATAATTGGAAACTCCTAAAGATTCAATTAAAAAGTTAATTGAAACAATTAATAATTTTAGCAAAGTAGAAGAATATAAAATAAACCCACATAAATTATGAGAATTTCTATATATCACCAATAAGACCCTGTAAGAAGAGATACTAAGAGATAACCAATTTAAAAGAACCATAGATAGTATGAAATGTCTGGCAATATATCTACCAAAACAAATGCAGGAACTACATGAACATAATTATAAAACATTTTATATGAATAAGGTAAATAATTAGAGAAATATTAATTATTCATAGGTAGGCAGAACTGATATAATAAAATGACAATTTTACCTAATCTAGTTATTCAATGCCATCCCAATTAAATTACCAAAGAATTATTTTACTGAGCTAGAAAAAAATAATAGCAAGATAGATTTAGGAAAACAAAATGTCAAGAATGTCAAAGGAATTAATGAAAAAATGAAAAGGAAGGAGGTTTAGCAGTACCAGTTCTTAAACCATACTATAGGGCAATAATCATCAAAACTTTCTGGTTCTAGCTAAGAAACAGAAATTAGTGGAACAGAATAGACATACAATACACAGTAGCAAATTATTATAGTAACCTTGTCTTGTGTTTGACAAACGTAAAGATTTAAGCTTTTGGGATAGGAATTCATTATTTGGTTAAAAAATTGTTAGGAAATCTGGAAAGCAGTCTGGCAGAAATTGGGAATAGACCAATATCTTACACCATTTACCAAGATAAGGTCAAAATAGATACATGACTTAGATATAAAGGGAGATTTCAAAAGAAAATTAGAAGAACATGGAACTTATTACATATCAGACTTATGGCTAGGAGAACAATTTATGAATAAACAAGAGATAGAGAGCATTGTGAGATGTAAAACAGATAATTTCAATTACATTAAATTTTAAAAATGTTGTACAAATAAAACCAATGTAGCCAAGGTTAGAAGGAAAGCAGAAAGTTGGGGAGAAATTTTTTTAGACAGTTTCTCAAATAAAGGTCTCATATCTCAAATACATAAAGAATCTTATCAAATTTATAAGAATAAAAGTCATTCTCCAATTGACAAAGGATATGAAAAAATAGTTTTTCAATGAAGAAATCAAAACTATAGTAATATGAAAAAATGCTCTAAATCATCATTGATTAGAGATATGCAAATTAAAATAACTTTAAGATACCATCTTATACCTATCAGATTGGCTAAAATGATAGAAGGGAAAAGCAACAAATGTTGGAGGGGATGTGGAAAAACTGAGACACTAATTCACTGTTGGTGGAACTGGGAACTGATTCAACCATTTTTGGAGAACAATCTGCAATTATACTAAAAAGTTATAAAATTGTGTATATATTTTGACCCAGCAATATTACTATTAGGGCTATTTCCCAAACTGATTAGGGAAAAAGGAAAAGAACCTATATGTTCTAAAATATTTATCACAGCTCTCTTTGTGGTGTCAAAGAAATGGAAATTGCAGGGATGCCCATCAATTGGGGAATGGCTAAACAAGTCGTGGTATTTGATTGTGATAGAATATTACTCTGTTTTAAGAAATGATGACCTGGTGGATTTTTAGAAAAACCTATAAAGACTTGCATGCAATAGTGAAGAAGGAAATCAGCAGAACCAAAAGAACATTGTACACAGTAACAGTGATATTGTTCTAAGAACAACCTTGAAGGATTGTCATTTTGATTATCATAAACACTCCAATCAACTACAACGCACCTATGAAAGCAGACACCCTCTACATCCAGGAAGAGAACTGATAAATAGAATTATATATAGTATGGTTTTATATCATATATGTGCATATATACATATGCATATATATGTGTATTTGTGTCTAAGGGTAGCCTTCTCTAGGGCAGAGTGGAGAGGGAGGGAGGGGAAAAAAAGTACACAGCAGAGAACAAAAGAAAACTTGGAAGCACAGAAAAACAGGGTAGTTTTGAAAATGATTGTAATATTTATTATACAGTTTTTCAAAAAAAAGTCAATTAGTGTGAAATAGAAATCCATAGTTTTATATTGAATCCTCTATTTTATATTGTGTTTCGTACATAGTAATGTTCCTTTTTTGTCTTTTTGTATTTAACTTCAAAAGGAATAAAAAAATTTTAATTGCTTAGCACAGTGACTGGCACATAGTAGGTACTTAATAAAAAGATAAATATTTTTTCCCTGCTTTTAATGACATTCTCTGCTATAGCTAAGTAAACCTTCTTTGACTAACTGCTAAATGAACTACTTACTGCACTCTAATTTGAAACCTGAGGTACCCTCCCAACCTAGTCAGCTCTGGCCTACCACATGAGGACAGGCAATCTTGGGAAGCGAGGCCAGCCCCACCCCCAACAGGTCTTTCTGTACCAAACACAGGTTACAACTATTTTTTGATACTTATATTCATGTAATCATCTTAGGGCTGGTTATGGTTTACATCAAAATAACAAACACAACAACCCATAAGAAAAACTGGCAAGGATTCTATGCCAGGAGCTATTGAAAGTATCATGATGAAAACATATGTGGCTATTGTTTTTCCAAATATATTATGCATGTGCCTAGCCACAGACATACTGACAACTATTTAAAGCAAGCTATAAAGAACCACACATAATTAAAACTATGGCTAGGAAAAATTTCATCTAGATTACTCTGCTCTTCGGTCATTCGTCAAGATTCACCAAAATCCCTGACTGAGACATGAGGAATATTGGCTGTAAGGAGAAACCTAATTCAGTTCCCACCTGAGCAGATTATTTGGCACAACAGTGGGGAATTATATGCCACAGTATTTGGCTTTTTCAAATAATACATCATTGTTCCCATAAGTAGGGAGCTAAACTTTTATGAATTATAGGAAAGAATATAATAAGGAAGAAACATAATAAGCTTCTGCTTATTAAGTTAGTATAGAAACAGCCAGAAGTGACCGTGGATTCCTGTAAATTCTGCATTGACTCCTCTACAAACAACCTCGAAGGCTTAAAGTTTAAGTGCATTTTTGCGAGAACTCTAAAGCAGTGTTTCTGATACCTTTATCACTAAACCAATTTTGAGAGTTTGAATATTGATGAGTACATCAAGTGTCTGCCCAGGAACTGGAGAAATGAAATCCTTTCTTGGAGGGATCATTTCTAGGGCAAAGAAACTGTGTTCAGTGCAATGAAGCTTCACTAAGTTGGGTCATTCAGGTTTGTCTTACAGAGAGCTCAACCTTATCTCAAAGATGTTTTGGTTTTTCAGTAGCTCAGCTTTCTTGGGTATGGTTCGAGATGCTCACCCTTTGTACTAAATTATACCTCACGAAGTCCTTCATAACCTGTCCCCCACACACCCACATCTTTCCATTCTTCTTACTCCTTATATCCTTCACCCATCCCTCACATCCTCTGCTATCCAGTGATACTGACCTCCTTGCTGATCCTTGAACAAGACACTCCTTCTCCTGACTCCAGGCATTCTTACTGGCTGTCCAGCACACATGGAGGGCCCTCCCTCCTTATCTCTGTCTCCTGGCTTCCTTCAAGTCCCAGCCAATATCCAGTCTTCTTCAGGAAGTCTTTCTCAGTCTTCAATCCTAATGCCTTCCTTCTATTATCTCTAGCTTATCCTATACAGGATGTTCCTAAAGTCTGGACATACAGGCAAAAATGAATATTTTCAAGGAATGAAATGAATGAAATTTTCAACATCATTTTATTTAATTGGAATATTAACAAATAACATCTTCAATTTGATTTCCATCATTTGTGATGCAAAGTTTGATGCACTTTGCAAGATTCGCGTGAACTCGCTGCGGTAACTCCACATTGCTGTCAATTTTCGCACATTCACTCTTTATGCATTCAATCAAGTGTGTTGCATCTGTGATTTTCAGTGAGTACACCTTCTCCTCTAGCATACCCCAGAAAAAGGAGTCAAGGGGGCTATGGTCTGTTAATATTCCAAATATTTCAAAACATGCATTTTTCCTATGTGTCCAGACTTTAGGGACACACTGTATAAAGCTCATTTGTACATGGTTGTTCACATGTTGTCACCCCCATTAGACTGTGACCTCCTTAAGGGCAGGAACTGTGTTTTGCCTTTCTTTGTATCCCCAGTGCTTAGCATAGTGCAGGGCAGGTAATAAGCACTTAGTGAGGGTTTAAAATACTGATGGACCATTGATTTTTGACGGCAGCTGGGTGGTGGCTCGGTGTATAGAGC